>NC_064931.1:547961117-548261289 GCF_023897955.1 Schistocerca gregaria
TGACAGACTTTGAGCGAGGGCGTATAGTGGGCATGCGGGAGGCCGGGTGGACGTACCTCCGAATTGCTCAACACGTGGGGCATGAGGTCTCCACTGTACATCGATGTTGTCGCCAGTGGTCGGCGGAAGGTGCACGTGCCCGTCGACCTGGGATCGGACCGCAGCGACGCACGGATGCACGCCAAGACCGTAGGATCCTACGCAGTGCCGTAGGGGACCGCACCGCCACTTCCCAGCAAATTAGGGACACTGTTGCTCCTGGGGTATCGGCGAGGACCATTCGCAACCGTCTCCATGAAGCTGGGCTACGGTCCCGCACACAGTTAGGCCGTCTTCCGCTCACGCCCCAACATCGTGCAGCCCGCCTCCAGTGGTGTCGCGACAGGCGTGAATGGAGGGACGAATGGAGACGTGTCGTCTTCAGCGATGAGAGTCGCTTCTGCCTTGGTGCCAATGATGGCCGTATGCGTGTTTGGCGCCGTGCAGGTGAGCGCCACGATCAGGACTGCATACGACCGAGGCACACAGGGCCAACACCCGGCCTCATGGTGTGGGGAGCGATCTCCTACATTGGCCGTAAACCTCTGGTGATCGTCGAGGGGACACTGAATAGTGCACGGTACATCCAAACCGTCATCGAACCCATCGTTCTACCATTCCTAGACCGGCAAGGGAACTTGCTGTTCCAACAGGACAATGCACGTCCGCATGTATCCCGTGCCACCCAACGTGCTCTAGAAGGTGTAAATCAACTACCCTGGCCAGCAAGATCTCCGGATCTGTCCCCCATTGAGCATGTTTGGGACTGGATGAAGCGTCGTCTCACGCGGTCTGCACGTCCAGCACGAACGCTGGTCCAACTGAGGCGCCAGGTGGAAATGGCATGGCAAGCCGTTCCACAGGACTACATCCAGCATCTCTACGATCGTCTCCATGGGAGAATAGCAGCCTGCATTGCTGCGAAAGGTGGATATACACTGTACTAGTGCCGACATTGTGCATGCTCTGTTGCCTGTGTCTATGTGCCTGTGGTTCTGTCAGTGTGATCATGTGATGTATCTGACCACAGGAATGTGTCAATAAAGTTTCCCCTTCCTGGGACAATGAATTCACGGTGTTCTTATTTCAATTTCCAGGAGTGTAGTTTCATGAAGTTCCGGCCGGTGGCGGCTACAACGAAGGTGCGTTCCAAGCAGACACCTGTAATTGAGTTTCTTTTGGCGAAAAACCAGAGCATTGTAGATATTCATAGGCGCTTGCGAAATGTCTACGGAGACACAGCAGTGGCCAAAAGAACGGTGAGTCGTTGAACGAGCGTCTGTCATTATCGTAACACGATCGCTTAGACTGCTCGATCTCGTGCGTGCCATCCGGCCGCACACAGCTGTGCTACCCACAGGACATTGCAGACACGACTTCAGCGCGTTCGTCGCCACAAGAATGCAAACGGACTTCTCCTACTCCATGACAACGTAAGGCCTCACACAAATCTGCGCACCCAAGAGGTGGTCACAAAAGTTCATTCGACTGTTATTCCTCATCCGTCCTACAGCCCGGCCCTCACATCTTTCGACTTGCATCCGCTTGGCCCAATGAAGGACGCATTCTCCGGGAAGCAGTACGTGGTTATGGGGAGTTATTGATGCATCAAGACGTTGGCTCCGACGTCGACCAGTAGAGTGGTACCATGCGTGCATAAAGGCCCTCGCAGTAATGTGGCGTACGGCCGTCCCATTTAACGGAGAGTATATTGAAAAATACAGTTTTGTAGGAAAAAGAGTGGGGAATAATATGGTGTATTCGAATCCTGAATGAACGAACCAACTTTCAAAAAAAAAAAAAAGAAAATGTGTTGCGTTATTTAATGAACACCCCCCCCCCCCCCCCAATAGGGCCGGCCGCTGTGACGAGCGGTTGTAGGTGCTTCAGTCCGGAACCGCGCTGCTGCTGCGGTTGCAAATTCGAATCCTGACTCGGGCATGGATGTGTGTGATGTCCTTAGATTAGTTAGGTTTAAGTAGTTCCAAGTCTAGGGGACTAATGACCTCAGATGTTAAGTCCCATAGTGCTTGGAGCCATTTGATTTGACAGTAGTAGTGGGGTAATGCCAACAGAAAAGCAACGGTGCTCGAGAAATCAATGTGGGACTTACGAAAAACGTATTCGTTAGGGCAGTGCGGCAAAATTTGGCGTTAATGAGCTATGACAGAAGACGATCGACGCGAGTGCCTTTGCTAACAGCACGACATCGCATGCACCGCGTCTCCTGTGCTCGTGACCACATCGGTTGGACTGGAAGACCTTGACCTGGCCAAGTAAGTCCTGATTCCTGTTGGTAGGACTGACGGTAGGGGTCGAGTGTGACGCCGATCCCACGAAGCCATGGACCCAGGTTGTCTACAAGGCTTTGTGCAAGCTGTCGGTGGCTCCATAATGATGTGGGCTGTGTTTACATGGAATGGACTGAGTCTTCTGGTCCAATTGATCCGATCATTGACTGGAGATGGTTATGTTCGGCTACTTGGCGACCATTTACAGCCATTCATGGACTACATGTTCCCAAACATTGATGGAAAATTTATGGATGACAACATGTCATTTCACCATGCCACAATTGTTCACGATTTGTTTGAAGAATATTCTCGACAATTCGACCGAATGATCTGGCCATTCAGATCGTCCGACTTGAATCCCATCCAACATTTATGGAACGTAATCGAGAGGTCAGTTCGTGCACAAAATCATATACTGGCAACACCTTCGTAATTATGGATGACTACAGAGGCAGTATTGCTCAATATTTTTCCAGGGGATTTCCAGTGGCCTCTTGAGTCCAAGTCGAGATTCTGCATCACGCCGGGCAGAAGCAGATCCCACATGATATTAGGAGGCATCCCATGACTCTTGTCACCTCGGTGTGCTTTTTAGTGAGGACAGAAAATAGAATTCTGGTAGGGATGCAATGAACTGTTTCGAATGTTCAAATGTTTATGAATTCCTAAGCGACCAAGCTGCTGCGATCACCGGTCCCTAGTCTTATACACCACTTAAACTAACAAACTCATTTATGCTAAGAACAACACACACAACCTTGCCAGAGGGAGGACTCGAAACTCCGGCGGGGGTGCTCTCACAATACGTGACATGGCGCCTCTAACCGCGCGGCCACTCCGCACGGAGGTTTCTAAAATACTTAGGTAAACAGATGAGCGAAATTACTTTGTATTAAATCTGTATTATGTTTATGCGGGAGACATTTCAGTTTAATATTTCTTCAGCAATCACACTCACATCGTGATTGTAAGACCAAGCAAGTGCCAAACTATTAGAATTTGCATCTTGCAAGGACATAAGTGTCATTCAACAGCAGGCTTGTAGTGACAAAGATTAAATAGAAGCTCTTAATAAATTCAGCAGCGTGGGCTGCGTTTCGAGGCGCAAAACTGGGCAATATGAAACGCGTATCCCGGTCTGAATATACTCCGTAATTTCCAAGGCCTTAATTATCTACGCAGCTGAAGGACGCTTACGGTCTACTTATACTGGTCGAACACACTAATGCAATAGGAGTTATTATCGTCGTTATTGTTGTAGCTGTCCTTGCAGTTACGGTGATTTTCCGTTATAAGGGGCTGTCCAGTTGTCCTAAGTACTAATCGTAACATTCGCAGCTTGGCACGGTATGGTGCGGGGCGCAACAGATGCTGCTGGCAGAGTAATAACGTAACTGTGTCGCATGGTCGTGGAGTGTGTGTGTGTGTGTGTGTGTGTGTGTGTGTGTGTGTGTGTGTGTGTGTGTGTGTGTCGTAGCGAAGTGTTGCAGGATTACTGCGAACAGTGCTCACTCCTCACCATGTCTGGCATTATTCTACATGCAAATGTGACTTCAAACAACTATCGATCGACTAACGATGCTGCATCGCTTCACCCTTAGACCTAATGTTGTGAGCCTGGCTACGGTACCCGACACATCAATGTTTTATTGTGATACTGTAAGTGTAAATATGCGCTTACAGCCCACAAATTACATTAAAGCACCGACAAAGCACTTCCTATTGGAATTACTCGAACATTTTTATTAATTCACAGATCCTCTTCTGTTAAAGGAATATTCTGTGTGCTTCTGTACGTCCCATAAACTCTCTAATCTTATCACTGTGGTGTATATGAAAAATGAAATTAACGAGAAATAAGGGATTACTTCTTAGAATCCTGCGTGGAAACAGACTCTCGAAATTGTTAAAAGCATCCGTTGACGCAATATACGATACATTTCTCAGAAAACCTCCCTGTGAAGTCGCTTGAGAATCCCCGTTACGCTCGCGTCCCGATCACCAGAAAAAACATTTTTATTCGTGGAAGACATCTTTGAACTTTCAGTTTCTTCAGTCCTTCTGTCTTAGTAATAGCCCCCAAATAGACCAGCAAAATTCAAACTAAGACCATATTGATGTCTTGTGAGCTTCCTCAAAATTCTCCGAAGGAATGTCAGCGGTGAATTTATCTTTCTCGTTTTAACATTCATGTGAACTCAAATATTATACCACTTTGAAAAATTGCACGAACGTATCTGCCCGATGTGTGGCCAGTGATTAATTAGCCAAAGCTGAACTTTTACATCTACATGGATACTCTGCAAATCACATTTAAGTGCCTGGCGGAGGCAGGTTTCTACCGTGCGTGATATTAAATTAAAAAATGTGGTCTTGGCCAGTAGCGCCTAATGAAAAGTTTCTTTCATAACTTCATCAACGTCACAACACCGATCCTTTAGCTAAATAGTTATTTCAGTACGAATTTATCAGCAATATCTCCATCGAATACGTTAACGTAAAACAGCTATAGCTACCTTATCACCATAGATAAAATTACGGATTTAGATTTAAGATTTTGATTTCAGCGTTCTGAAGTTGTTTCACATATTGAGAAACTCAGCGTGCAGAAAACACGTTAAAAGAAGAGGAGCGCCCCTCTTACTAGAGAGTGGCTATGATGGTATTACAGGAAGAAACGAGAACATACTCAAACTTGGCCCTCACCCACGGTCAGCGTGGTTTGTCGTATGCGTCATCCCAAGAAGTATTTTTGCACACACTCAACGTTTATTACGGCGGTATTTCTTCACTAATTAGTTAGAGTGTAAAGCGAAGATAGGCAATGATTGATCTTCAACCCTGGTTTAAATCACCATCGACATCATAATCAGTGAGGACTAGTTTCTAATTAACGTCTCTTTCATGAGAAAAAGCAATCGTGTGGTTTGTTGTTGTAACATAAACCTCGGTGAAAACTGACGTTATAACTCTGACCATGAATGTTAACTGAAAATATTTCGATTCTGACTTACGTGTTCCTCAGGTTTTTGTTTATTGATAATGCTGCCAGTGAAATTAAATTCTCAAATACGCCTGTGTGTGTGTGTGTGTGTGTGTGTGTGTGTGTGTGTGTGTGTGTGTGTGTGTGTGTGTGTCTTGGATTCCTCGTGCTAACAAAGGACAAAGGAGAGAGTCGTACTATGCTTTATTAGAGACTAAAGTTAAACTTGGAAACGTGAAAGAATTTTCTAATTGTTATTTGTTGACATAAACACCCTGATAATGTACAGTGCGATACAAAGGAAACAAGGTTATACCAAGGGCGTTAATAATTGGTTGGTTCAAATGGCTCTGAGCACTATGGGACTTAACTTCTGAGGTTATCAGTGCCCTAGAACTTAGAACTACTTAAACCTAACTAACCTAAGAACAGCACACACATCCATGCGCGAGGCAGGATTCGAACCTGCGACCGTAGCGGTCGCGCGGCTCCAGACTGTAGCGTCAAGAACCTCTCGGCCAGTCCGGCCGGCCGTTAATAATTAATGCATCACATTTTTTCTCTGCCTATTTCGGTTGAAAAATGCAGAATTTCTTGAGGGACACCGTGGAATATTCCCACTCAGCCGCAATAGTTTCATGAAGCTCCTGTAAGTGGCGGCGCCGTACGTAGCCTTGAAAATGGCGTCTGTAACGGGGCGCGATCCAGGCAGAAAGCTATCATTCAGTTTATTTTGGTGAAAACCCAGAGCATCGCAGATACTCATGGCCGACTGCAGAATGTATACGGAGATCTGGCAGTGAACAAAAGTACAATGATTCGTTGAGTAAGGCGTCTGTCATCTTCGCGAACAAGGTCACTCGATCTCCACCCTACAGCCCGGATCCCGCATAATTCGGCTTCCATCTGTTTATCCCACTGCAGTATGCACTCCACGGGAATCAGTAAGCGGATGATGAAGATGTTATTGATGCAGTAAGACATTGGCGCCGACGTCGACGAGTAGAGTGGTTCCACGAGGGCATATAGGCCACCCTCCCAGTAAGGTGACGCAAGGCCGTCGCATTGAACGGAGAGTATGTTCAAAAATAAGGGTTTTGTAGGCAAAAGAGTGGGTAATAATATGGTGCACTAGAATCCCGAATAAAACCAAGATGCTTTCGGAAGAAAAAAAAGGTTGCATTACTTATTGAACGCCCCTCGTTGTTTAAAGTCTCGCGCATTTTGCCTCACTCTAAGCAATCCCCAAGACACGTCTTACATAATAAGATCTTTCTGCTTGGAATCCCTGAAGTTTTCGTTACGTTTATTTAATTTTTGACTCCACACTCCATGGCCTCAATAGCTCCCTTCTTTTCTACGACAGTCACACAGCTGAACTTGTTTGAGGTTAATTTACTGATTTATTTACTGTAGTACGTTATGCATTAATGGATGAACAAAGGAGTGTTGCGAACAATCGAATGACAGAACAGTTACCGAAACAAAAACAATTCAAATTGCCAAGGGATAGACAGCCACTGACTACGGATTGTAGTGTGTTTGCGGACGGCCTATTAATGACAATCACTACGATTAATCCACAGTATCGTAACGTACACACATCAAAAATGATTAGCATCACCTTCGTTCCGAGAGTTCCGGAACCTGTACAGAAAACTGGACTAGAGATCAGCATAAGAATCATTTCCGCCCTTTTTATTGATCGTGAAAACCGCAAATTGCGTTGTACCATAGTACAGCGAGACCTTCAGAGGTGGTGGTCCAGTTTGCTGTACACAACGGTACCTCTAATACCCAGTAGCACGTCCTCTTACATTGGTGGATGGGTATATTCGTCGTGACATACTATCCACAAAATCATTATGGCAATGCTGGTTCAGATTGTCCCAAACCTCAACGGCGATTCGGCGTAGATCCCTCACAGTGGTTGGTGGGTCACGTCGTCCACAAACAGCCCTTTTCAATCTACCCCACGCATGTTCGATCGGGTTCATGTGTGGAGAACAGCTATTTTGAAGGAAGTAATTCACAAGATGTGCGCGATGGGGGCGCGAATTATCGTCTGTGAAGACGTATGCATCGCCAATGCTGCCAATATGGTTGCACTGTCGGTCGGAGGCAGGCATTCACGTATCGTACAACCGTTATCACGCCTTCAGTGACCATCAGTGGCGTACGTCAGCCCCACACAATGTCACTCAAAAACCGCAGTGAACTTCCATCTGGCTGCACTTTCTGCACAGCGTGTTAAGGAGTTCACCCTGAGCGGATTGCCTCCAAACACGTCTCGGACGATTGTTTGGTTGAAGGCATATGCAACACTCATCGGTGTAGAGAACGTGATGCAAATCCTGAGCGGTCCGTTCGGCATGTTTTTGGGCCCCACCTGTACCACGCTGCATGGTGTCGTGGTTGCAAAGATGGACCTCGCCATGGACGTCGGGAGTGAAGCTGCCTATCATGCAGCGTATTGCGCACAGTTTGAGTCGTAACACGACGTCCTGTGGCTGCACGGAAAACATTATTCAACATTGTGGCGTTGCTGTGAGGATTCCTCCGAGCCATAATCCGTAGGTAGTGGTCATCCACCGCAGAAGTAGCCCTTGGGCGGCCTGGGCGAGGCTAGTCATTGACAGTTCCTGTCTCTCTGGGTCTCCTCAATGTCCGAACAACATCGCTTTCGTTCACTCCGACACGCCTGACCACTTCCCTTGTTGACAGCCCTTCCTTGCACAGGGTAACAATGTGCCCTTCCTTGCACAGGGTAACAATGAGGACGCGATCGAACAGCAGTATTGGCAGTCTAGGCAGGGTTGAACTACAAGCGCCGGCCGGAGTGGCCGAGCGGTTCTAGGCGCTTCAGTCTGGAACCGCGCGACCGCTACGGTCGCGGGTTAGAATCCTGCCTCGGGCATGGATGTGTGTTATGTCCTTAGGTTAGTTAGATTTAAGTAGTTCTAAGTTCTAGGGGACTGATGACCTCAGAAGTTAAGTCCCATAGTACTCAGAACCATTTGAACTACAAGCAACACGAGCCACGTACCTCCTCCCTGGTGGAATGACTGGAACTGATCGGCTGTCGGACCCCCTCCGTCTAATAGGCGCTGCTCATGCATGGTTGTTTACATCTTTGGACGGGTTTTGTGACATCTCTGAGCAGTCAAAGGGACTGTGTCTGTGGTACAATCTCCACAGTTAACGTCTATCTTCAGGAGTTCTAGGAACCGGGGTAATACAAAACTTTGTTTGATGCGTGTATAAGATTTCTTCGATTTGTCGAGAAATTGCGTCTGTCGATATTCGAATTAGCAATTTTCTTAAAAGAGAAAGGGGTGGTTTGGGGCGGCTTACTTGGAAGATTGTCAGGTAGCAATTACAGTTGAAGGTAACGATTGTACAGAAATTTTATCATTCATTAACACTTCTTTTGGATTTAGTTTACCCAAAGTAAAATGGGTCCCACTGCATTTAAGTTTTGGCAAATTTTTGTAACTGAGCAGTAAGAAAAAACTGCCCAAGCTGCAAAATTAGTGTAAGCTTTATTAACTCGTTTCGCCTTTTTGAGGCATCTTTAGAGATTGTATAGAAACTGCGAGTAACACATTAGTCGTAAATAATCTACATTTTGGGTTGCATCTTCATCTAAGCCACGCAGTTCTGTTTGGATAGGGCCAGGCCAATCTCACGTAGTGTGGACACTTACGGTCATGTATTCACGGCCCCTACAATGTGTCAGGTTTGAAACTGTGGTGCCGGCCGCGGTGGTCTAGCGGTTCTAGGCGCTCAGTCCGGAACCGCGCGACTGCTACGGTCGCAGGTTCGAATCCTGCCTCGGGCATGGATGTGTGTGATGTCCGTAGGTAAGTTAGGTTTAAGTAGTTCTAAGTTCTAGGGGACTGATGACCACAGATGTTAAGTCCCATAGTGCTCAGAGCCATTTGAATCATTTTTGAAACTGTGGTCCTATTTAAGCATAGCTGCATGGCTTCGCCGGAGGTGCACACCAAAATTTCGACTACTTATGACTAATGCGTTACGCAGATTTTCTATACGGTATCTGAAGATGTCTCAAAAAGGCGAAAAGCGTCAAAAAAGCTTACGCTATTTTCGCAACCTTGACTGTGTTGACATCCTGAATTTTGTGTTCAGATGACGTTCCTGTCACCGCAGTCGTCAGTTACGTAAGGGCAGGCAGTTGTAAGTGAGCTAAATACCCAATCAATTTCTTCCCTCTAGGAATGCCTTGGCCTCTTAGCTTTGGACTTAAGAAGCGGCGTCCTCGCAACCGATAAAAGTGCGATGCAGCAAGGGTTCGTGATCAGTAGGGAGGGTGAGGAACTAATTTTTTTTTCTTTTCTGTTTTTTCTTTCTAAGTGAGAGCAGATCGAGGCTTCTGATGGTGCGTGGCCCAACGGTAAACCCTCATAACGGCGGAGCGTCTGGTTCACAAGCAGTTTCTGTCTGTCCGACCAAGTGTCATCTGTTAGTGGGCATCCTAGTGTGGTTTGGAGCCGACGGCTACTTGGAGTGGTTTTTGACCGGTTCAACGCTAGTTCAGGCTGCCCAGTCTCTTGGCGTCTTAAGGAGCGGAAGAATAGCCCCGTCGTGAATTGCCTTTACCTCTACCCTCTCCTCCTCTTTCACCTTCTGGTGGGTTTTGTGTTACCTTTATGCATGATCAATCCCACTGCAATAAGATTATTTGCTATAACTGTTTACTAAAGGCTGCTATCTTGCCTGACCCACCCCCGTTTAAAATAGTTGTTTATTGCTAATGAAATACCTGTCCTTGGTTTCAGTGTATGAAACATATTAAGGGAAGCTGTGTATAAGATATTATCCTAAATTAATGAAGTGAAGTTAACTGTCTGCTATTGTCCATTTAGTTGTCAGTGATCTTGCCTAGAATCAATAGTAGCTGTGTATGAGGAATTTTGCTAAGCTTGCTCAGTGCGTTAAGTGGGTGATTCCCCACAAAAAAGAAAAAAAACTGTACCGGGTTGTTTAATAAGAAAACTGGTAAAGCTGTTCATTGAAAGCTGCTATCTTGCTTGTCTCCCTTTAAATATCGTTGTTTGCTGGTTATAAAAATCTGTAATTCTGATTTCAGTGTAATGACGGGTGTTTTTTTTTTTAATTAATGGAAGCTATATACGAGAAATTATCCTAAATTTCAGTGCATTTGGCTTACTGTAAGTGTGCATTAAGAGAATACCGAGTTTAATTCCGTAAGACTTTATTGGAGGCTGTTGTCTTACCTGCATCCCTTTAAATATTATCGTTTGCTGTTTGTTTTAAAGATGAGCTGTCCTTGCTTTCAACGTAATGACAGCTATTTTAGTAATTAATTGCAGCTGTGTATGAGACATTCAGCTAACTTCTGTGTGATTTTACTCCGGCAACTGACTATTCAGTCAGCGTCTGTTGGTTGTTGAATATTTGTACCATAATATGTGTTTGATAGTAATTAATTAAAATCGTGGTAACAGTTTAATTAGTATTTGTTCGGCATTGTCTTTTATTTGGTTCATTTAATTATTTTTACTTTATTATTTGGTTCATTTGATTAATTACGCGCTGTTTACACGTAACTATTGCCAACATGGAAGCCAGACCCAGGCCAGGGATAGGCTATCTTAAAAGGATCAACATCTGTACGAATTACGAATTTGAGAGCAATCTCGCGAGTGCGCAGTGCCTGAATTAGATTAGGTTTACTTTCATTCCAATTGATCCGTTGTGAGGAGGTCCTCCAGGATGTAGAACATGTCAGAAAAACAATAATACATGACAAGTATTTACAACTGAAACACATAAGCTAATGTACCTTCCACAGGTCCCAAGTGGAATATGATTTTACAAACACTAATGCACTGAATTTAAAGTTAAAAAAAAGTTTTGAATTGGCTGCTCGTTTACGCGGCGCTGCCGCTAATCCCGTGGAGCCCAGCCTCGCGTCCACTTTTGTGGTAAGTGATGATTCCGCGGGGTTATGGATGGCTTAGAAAATGCAGGATGGTTCATAGAGGAGCCAGCGAATAGAAAAGTGGACGATTACAAATGATTTAGATCATTCATACCTCTAAAAATGCTCACAGGATACTATGAGGCCATGCAGCGAATTGTTAAAAAGAGAAATTATTCTGGTACGGAGTGTGACGGATAACAACTCATAAATGCAAGGGACACCTCCAGGGGAGAACAAGCTCACCATCAATAAAATAATATGTAAAATGCCTCACATCAATATTTCAGACGAGGCGCATTTGAGGCTTTTAAGAGTTCTGATTGCTGGTACATATTTGGCATTAGTTTTCCGTTAGTGGGAGCTTTTTGAATACTCGGTGCTACTGATAGCAAGCAGACGAACATGGGCTATTAAACCGTAGATTCAACTGGAAACACCCAGATTCATCATACTTGCGCTTTAGACAAATGGAAGGGGGAATATAACAGCTGATTCCAACGTATTTGACAACTGCAAGTTAACTAATGCCAGAGTCTACTTGAGTCCGAACTAAAATTTACTGCTGCAGCGGGATGAAAATGTATACACCATAATATCTGACATGTATGCAAGGTTCCGTGCCTCTTAACACGAAGAAGAAGAAGGATGTCTACACACTCCACGAGAATTCAAGGATCAACATAATAGACTGGTCTAAAGAGAAAGAAATAATTAAGTCGAGATCGATAGACATATGAATTAAATTTGAATCTTGAACAAATTTCCCTTAACGAGTTGTAGCATGTGCTCTAGATCTACATGACCGTATGATTAACAAAGGCCCACTCACTGGTGTTCTGCAACGAGTTGTATAAATGACCCTGCACATGTCACAATGGTATCTGAAGGTGTGAACATCATTGCAGAGGTTCAAGGTTTCCACGATGAGCTGAAACGATTCATATTTAAAGATGTTACATTCATAGCATACACAGAAAATGATGGTATGATAGACATACTCAACAAACATTGCATCCCCGAAAACTTTCGAGGATATAAACAGTGCTAAAACGCGGAGGAGTGCTTTGTGCTTAACACGTTTCTACCATGGAATTCACTGGGATGAGCCTCCAAAGATGTGGTGACAGTTCTGCAATTATTAGACTGCATGGATACCATCAGCCACGTGAATGGGAAGGAGAAGAGCACATGGAGGCGTGGAATCTACAAGTATGCTGCCATTGAAGACATGGAATTCTATGGATGTCCTGCTCTCCATCGGCTCTAGAAGATAATGTGTGTATATAGTGTTGTGTCTGCTTACGAAAAGTAAAATTACTTTCAAGTTGGGTGAGAAATAAATGATTTTTTACCTCATAATATGCGTCTACTTTTTTTATTGATTTCACCCTGGTCCCACTTTGATAGATAAACCATATACAGGGTGCTACAAAAAGGTACGGCCAAACTTTCAGGAAACATTCCTCACACACAACTAAAGAAAAGATGTTATGTGGACATGTGCCCGGAAACGCTTAATTTCCATGTTAGAGCTCATTTTAGTTTCGTCAGTATGTACTGTACTTCCTCGATTCACCGTCAGTTGGCCCAATTGAAAGAAGGTAACGTTGACTTCGGTGCTTGTGTTGACATGCGACTCATTGCTCTACAGTACTAGCATCAAGCACATCAGTATGTAGCATCAACAGGTAAGTGTTCATCACGAACGTGGTTTTGCAGTCAGTGCAATGTTTACAAATGCGGAGTTGGCAGATGCGCATTTCATGTATGGATTAGCACGGGGCTATAGCCGTGGCGCGGTACGTTTGTATCGCGACAGATTTCCAGAACGAAGGTGTCCCGACAGGAAGACGTTCGAAGCAATTGATGTGCGTCTTAGGGACCATGGACCATTCCAGCCTATGACTCGCGACTGGGGAAGACCTAGAACGACGAGGACACCTTCAATGGACGAGACAATTCTTCGTGCAGTTGACGATAACCCTAATGTCAGCGTCAGAGAAGTTGCTGTTGTACGAGGTAACGTTGACCACGTCACTGTATGGAGAGTGCTACGGGAGAACCAGTTGTTTCCGTACCATGTACAGCGTGTGCAGGCACTATCAGCAGCTGATTGGCCTCCACGGATACACTTCTTCAAATGATTCATCCAACAATGTGTCAATCCTCATTTCAGTGCAAATGTTCTCTTTACGGATAAGGCTTCATTCCAACGTGATCAAATTGTAGATTTTCACAATCAACATGTGTGGACTGACGAGAATCCGCACGCAATTGTGCAATCACGTCATCAACACAGATTTTCTGTGAACGTTTGGGTAGGCATTGTTGGTGATGTCTTGAGTGGGCCCCATGTTCTTCCACCTACGTTCAATGGAGCACGTTATCATGATTTCATACGGGATACTCTACCTGTGCTGCTAGAACATATGCGTTTACACAAGTACAACACAACATGGAGCTCCTGCACATTTCAGTCGAAGCGTTCGTACGCTTCTCAACAACAGGTTCGGTGACCGATGGATTGGTAGAGGCGGACCAATTCCATTGTCTCCACGCTCTCCTGACCTCAACCCTCTTGATTTTGATTTATGGGGGCATTTGAAAGCTCTTGTCTACGCAACTCCGGTACCAAATGTAGAGACTCTTCGTGCTCGTATTGTGGACGGCTGTGATACAATACGCCATTCTCCATGGCTGCATCAGTACATCAGGGATTCCATGCGACGGAGGGTGGATGCATGTATCCTCACTAACGGAGGACATTTTGAACATTTCCTGTAACAAAGTGTTTGAAATCACGCTGGTACGTTCTTTTGCTATGTGTTTCCGTTCCATGATTAGTGTGATTTGAAGAGAAGTAATAAAATGAGCTCTAACATGGAAAGTAAGCGTTTCCGGACACATGTCCATATAACATATTTTCTTTCTTTGTGTGTGAGGAATGTTTCCTGAAAGTTTGGCCTTACCTTTTTGTAACACCGTGTAGTGCGCAACTTTGCCCAGGTAAGATGTCTGGGGTTTTCTTCAAGCACAGGAGATGCAATTTTAGACATACGTATTTGTCCTGCCATTCGAAGCGGGTATAGTCATGTGCATCCTGCTCCCATAAACCAATTCGTGCTGCAAGACAGGTGTAATCCCTTGCAATCATTCTACATATTTTTTTACGTTCCATGTTAAACTTCTCCTTCATGTTAAAAATTAATGTCATTTGTGTCCTGAACACGCTTTATACATTCAATTCAGATAGCTTTTGTTTGTAAATAGCAACAACAAAGACGTATGGTAACGAATTTTTGCATTTATTCAGTTCATGAGATAGAATTTGGGTCTACAATTCAGTTCCTGAAATACAGTTCACTTCTTGATATTACAATTTGAATCTTTTTCACATAAAAGTTTTTTGACAATAACAAAAAATTCGTTGGTTATAATAGTTACAATTTACAGATATATGCTAAAAGCCAATGCGGAGATACTTTTATTCTTACACTACAACGGTCCGAATAGCAGCAGTTTCTTGGGTGAACAACAATAATTCTGTTGCAATGTGAGCGGCGAACACTTAAAAAGTAATCTGTCTGTCTTGGATGACTAAAGGGAGGTGAAACTTAAAAACTATTCTATTTACAAATGTACATGGCACATGACGTGATAGATATGATATTTACTTTTTTTTCTCAGCTGACGTGCAATTGCACACTTCTTTGTCATTAGTGCAGATGGTGTGTGTCTAAATATTTACACTCTTCTTTTTGCACGCATGGTGTGCATGTATATTTACAAATGTGTACGCAGTACACAGACTATCCAAGCACACATTGTGTACATCTTTTATCATCATGAGGCGACAGACCGACTTTAGACTGCAGCACAGTGTACACCTCACGTTCTCTCGATCGAATACTGGTTTGCTGCACCATCTGCTGCTAC
The DNA here is from genome assembly GCF_023897955.1 of Schistocerca gregaria. NCBI lineage: Eukaryota > Metazoa > Arthropoda > Insecta > Orthoptera > Acrididae > Schistocerca > Schistocerca gregaria. The sequence continues at coordinate 547,976,341 of NC_064931.1, forward strand.
TGGAATGGAGCACCATGAACACCAACGTACAGACATTGCAAATAGTCTTCGATAGAGAGGGCTCTTGGTGCCACATGACGTACACCCTTAGCCCGCCTGTGGGTGGCTCCATGCTCCATACACCTACATTTTTGCTCGCAGACCTACAAACTCCACAATCTACAATCCATTCACCTCATCTTACCTAAGGCCGATAACCATCTTATTCTGTGGAATAATACCGTAAGGATTATTGGCTGTTTATGAAGACGTGTCGAATTCGTTGCAGAGGTACCTCATTGTTTCATATGGATCGCAATTCTTTAACCAATAGATGAAGCTATCTGTACCCATATAAAGTGATTTAGAATCGGCGAAATGACGTTTCGCAAACTCATAACGAAAGTGGTATTAAGGTTGGAATAGTACAACGTCCCAATTTCAACGTTCCCCTACATTCCGTGAAGAGTTCTACAAAAAGATGCACGTCGTGTTTATCACTGATTTGAAATAATTTATAGGGTTGTTCCCTCTCTTATTTTTTCCAGTGCTCTGGGAGAAGATTTTGTTGCGTCCATCAGTGATTGGAAATTCCTTCCGTCATTATACCCTCTAGGTGTTCATTGTTAATTTGATATTTCCATGCCGATTCTTCCCCACCGTAAAGAAATTCTGCACAACGCATTGTGTTTCTTTATAGGCAATTTATTTAGAGGAATTCCTAATTTTTTCTTGTGGAAATACGAATCTGGTATTACTATTCATCAGTAGTGTACACTCTCCACGTGTAGTCGTGAGTGGTGACTACACATTAGAAATAAACACGCCTGAAGAATAGTGGCCAACGGCACCTAGTTATTGTAGCGTTGAAACCATTCCTCTGGAGAGAAAAGAAAAAGTTCAAATGGCTCTGAGCACTATCGGACTTAACATCTATGGTCATCAGACCATAGAACTTAGAACTATTTAAACCTAACTAACCTAAGGACATCACACAACGCCCAGTCATCACGTGGCAGAGAAAACCCCTGACCCCGCCGGGAATCGAACCCGGGCGTGGGAAGCGAGAACGCTATTGCACAACCACGAGCCGCGGACTGAAAAATAAATACTTTGAAAATACGGCGATGGTGTTCCACTTCCATTACTCATAATATCAGCCACTGCCCCACATCCACAAAAATGATGCCGTTCCAGAACCTGAAGTTAGAAGATTCGAGAAAATGAAAAGGAAGTAGTGGTTGAGTAGTGAGTGAGTCTACGTTGCATGTTGTCCCCGATTCTATTCATTCTGTACGTTGAGCAAGTTTGAAGGAAAGTAAAACGAAATTTGTGAAGAGAGTTAAACTTCAGGGAGAAGAAATAAAAACTTCAAGGTTTGTCGCTGACACTATAATTCCGCCAAACGTGGTAAAAAGAGTTTGAAAAACAATTGAAAGAAATAAGTGCCTTGAAACGATGTTATAAGGTGAAAATTATCAAAAATAATCCAAGGACAACGGAATGTAGTCAAATTAAATCAGCGAATTTGATAGGAAAATGAGATACTACAATTTGTTATTTGGCCAGTAAAATAAGTGACGATAGTCGATGTAACGATGATGTGTAGTACAGACTGTCACCCTAACTATGGGTTAGTAAGAGAAGAGATGCTCGCAAAATCTTTGACTGCAGAAAAGGTGGTTTGTCTATACATCCAGAGGTATAGGACTCTAACTAGAAATAGTGAACAAAAGATCCCTCAGCTAAACTTTCTCTAGGACAAATCCTGTGACAGGAAGAAATCGTAGACTTGTAAAACGACTGTAAGGTACGGTAGACTGTCGTAAGTGACCGTAGACTACGGTAGTTTTCCCAGTAGACTTCGTCGCTTAAGATCCTACCCACATTACCTGTATGTTATGTGTGCTGCATACTATCGGGCGTTATCTTAATTCGATCGCTTTGTTTGTGAATGAGGTAAGTGTATTACTAGATTCCCCTAGATCCCGTAAGCGGTGGACCGCGTAGAACTGAGTGAGGATAGTTAAAGCGTCGCGTATCCAACGGAATAGTTTTGCTCAACATATTTATGCAAATATTGAAATTGTCACTGTGTAATTCAGGTTCTATTAGAAAATGGTTGATTTGTAACGTGAAACAGAGGGATGGTGTAGAACAAATAAATAAAAGGAGTTCAGATTTATCATGTAGGGTTAGAAAACGCAATGCACTAAAAAAAAAGGTAAAATTAAAAAAAAGAGCAACAAAAACTTATCAGGCATCACTTCACTTCAATACTTTGTCGAGCTTATATAAAACATGTTTCTGTTAGTCATAAAAAAACTTAACGCAATTTTCAATAGTAAAAGGAATATCTTGCCTTTGATCATGATGAACACTGTGCTGTTGGTACAAAATAACAACAATAATTACAAAGAGTCTTTTATGTTTGTTCATGTACACAGCTCTTGCTTCGAAAGTAATCGCTTTGGTTACATAAAAGCATGGAAGTTATGCGATCAACTGATTTTTATTAAGTATGAAATGCAATTTATGTTTTGCAAGGATATGAAGTACACAATGGACTAACACTGAGCGATGTATGGTTCTATGTACGAGGGTTATTCGGAAAGTAAGGAACGATCGGTCGCGAAATGGAAACCACAGTGAAAATCCGATGAAGTTATGCAGAGGTGTTTTGGGAAGTCTCTCCAGTATGCCCGTCGATCGAGTTACGTCGTTCTTTTTAGTTCTGAGCGCACAGGGGCACATAAAGATACCTAGAACCATAGTGTCTCCCGCCAAGTACGAGGGCCTGGTGAGAAATTTCGCCTGAAGCTATGCAGCCAACATTACGTAACTGTCGTGCATTTTCTTGGTTCAAATGGCTCTGAGCACTATGGGACTTAACAGCGGAGGTCATCATCCCCTAGAACTTAGAACTACTTAAACCTAACTAACCTATGGACATCACACACATCCGTGCCCGAGGCAGGATTCGAACCTGCGACAGTAGCGGTCGCGCGGTTCCAGACTGAAGCGCCTAGAACCGCTCGGCCACTCCGGCCGGCTGCATTTTCTTCTTCAAGACAATTGTCAGCCACATTCTGCAGGGGCGATGATGATGCTCCTGCATCGTTTCCAATTGGAAATGTTTGATTACCCACAATACAGCCCGTAATTGTCTGCCTGTGAGTTTCATCTCTGCTGACATGAACCGCTGGCTATGAAGACAACATTTTGGCACAGACAACGAGCTGTAGGCCAGCGTAGAGAATTGGCGGAAAGCACTGTCGGCTGCCTTCTATAACGAGGCTACTGGAAAGTTGTACAACGCTACGACAAACGTCTAAGTCGGATCGGCGATTGCAAATAAAACAGTTTTGATTTGCACTGTGGTTTCTGTAGTGTTGGATAAGGAGCCAAAACCGTGTTACCAGTGGAGGCCGAAAGCACGCGTTTTAGCTCACGCATGCTGGCGTGAGGAGGGAAGGACTATGCTGACGTGAGGTCTGGAACGTGACAAGGAATTAGAATTCAGAAAGAGGTCGTAGCTAGTTTGATACTTACCTTTAATCCATTAATGATGAACGTCCTTCTTGACGGTACATGAGTCACAATATTATTTGTTCAGAAGACATAGTAACTGACTATGCTAAACTATTGTCTCTGCAAATGAGAGCGTATGTAGGCAGTGAACCATCGCTGTACAACTGGGGCGAGTGCTAGGGAGTCTCTCTAGACCTGCCGTGTGGCGGCGCTCGGTCTGCAATCACTTATAGTGGCGATACACGGGTCCGACGTATAATACGGACCGCGGCCGATTTAAAGGCTACCACCTAGCAAGTGTGGTGTCCGGCGGTGACATCACAGTTTCCGTTCGCGACCCACCATTCCTTACTTTCCGAATAGCCCTCGTATTTTAAAAATAAACAAAGAAGGAAACAAAAAAATCAATTATAAATGATGCTACCAGTAATACTATACTATTTCATTTATGCACTACACCAAAATTACTGAACCGTGGTTTTGGAAGTGCGTAGCTCTAAGAACCCGTCATTATGGGAAGTGAAAGAAGTGTGGAATTGCAGAAGCAATTTCAAAGTTGCTGTAGTTACGTGCAGATGGTGAGGCTTGCTTCCACAATATAAACTTCAGACTGAAGCCCACAACAATAACAACATTGACTAGGTTGCCACATATCAATTTAAAAATCTCCATTAAGACATAAAAGTTTCCTGTGACGCTCCAGAAGTACTTGACAATAACTGCGTTATATCAAAACGCGTCGTGCCAGAAATGGTTGGTAAACAAAAAACGACTTAGGGAGAACGTATGAGGTATCTTAGAGAGACAGACGTGAGCGCGGCCCATTGGCAATCCCCATGAGCGCGCCACGAAGCTATTCATTGCGGCGTGCGGCGTGCCGCCTGCCGCAGCCGGCAGGAAGCAGGGCTTCCCCCCAGCCCAGCGCCGCGGGGGCGCCACAAAAACCCGCCAGCTGCCGCGTCCGCAGTTTATTTCTGAACGATGCGCGCACCACGGAGTCATTTCCTAGTTTTAGAGGAGCGCCAACTTCCCGACGGCTAAAACAAAAACTGCTTCCCGTAATGAAACCTAAACATCGCGCGCAGGATTATTCGAGGAGAAATCTATTCGCCATCTGGCACACTGCTTTTATCTGCAGCCGAAGGGTGCGCAACACGCTGTCGGCGGAAAGCTATTTCATTAAAGTCGAATACAGTATCGAGCACTGTCTTCCTCGCGAATCTCATTACGAAAACTGTCAGTCTTGAAAGACAGACACTCTACAGGAAATTAGTGAGAGGCAAGAAAACTTGTAATCAATGGTTTGCTTAGGATTCTAAACTGTTTCTAGCCATTTTATAGATCACTGCACTCTGGGAGAGAGTCGGTAATGCCCAGATAAATTTACTCTGAACACAAACGCAAAATTTACAAAGATTGTGCGATGATATATAAATGGGAGTTCTTTGACCATTCAAGTCTTTTCGTAGCACTTTAGCCTTTCTTAGCCTCTTCCCCATATCATCGTTCCAATGAATCCTCAAGCGCACATAGCAGTCCTAAGTTTCACGGATGACACAGCCCTTCTGCCGAAAGGTATCAAGGATTAAAATAAATATTCATTGTAATTTTGAAGTTATGTAGCACATCATTTACGTTAAAGTTTGAAAAAGAAATTGCGGAAGTAAATTCATTTTTCCCGCTGTAGGCAGGATTGAATGCTGAAGCAATGATTTAATTAAAGAAGTTTCTAGAAGAAATAGTAACCAGTAAGAGTTTTTGCGAAGACGTATCTTTATCAAGTAGTTGTCAATCATGGATCACCAGGTTCAACATCAAATGTTGAAATTCTCGTTTGCCCTTATTGATGTAGAGCTAGACAATCTCTTAATTCCCATAATCCACGTCTGTTTCGTTGGAACACTCCATCCATCCTGGTCAAGCATTTAAGATTAGTCAGTTCTAGGCGCTTCAGTCTGGAACAGCTCGACCGCTACGGTCGCAGGCTCGAATCCTGCCTCGGGCATGGATGTGGGTGATGTCCTTAGGTTAGTTAGGTTTAAGTAGTTCTATGTTCTAGGGGACTGATGACCTCAGTTGTTAAGTCCCACAGTGCTCAGAGCCATTTTAACCATGTAAGATTAGTGTGTCTCCGTATCTGGTGTGTCTGTAACTGGTCTACTGAGATGGGAAGTGCTATACCTACAAACCCTTGGCCGAGCGCTACCAATCTGATACTCGATAGTATCAATGCCTGTGGAATATGTCGATTAAAACTTTTTCCTTATGTGAGTTTGTTTTCGGTGCAGAAAAACTCCATTCCTACACATGAAAATTTATGTGAGCTATTAACTGTGTCTAAAGTTACTGTAACTTTTCATATGGATATCGCAACACAGCATGATCAAATGACGTGCACATGCAATTTATGACCATCATTCGTAATTTTACACGAGTGATGACAATATGGAGCCATGTTACCGTACAGTAAATTATTATTGGTCCTGAGAGGGAACTGTGGTCAAAACAGTGAGAACATTAATCCACCAGTACGCTCTTCAGGAATTTTACCAAAACCTACATTATGTTCATTGACGTCTGTACAAGGAATGTAGCTAATTAAGTAACTGATTATTATGTAATCTAACAGCCATTATCTAATAATAGAAGACAGAGGATCCCGTTAGCCAATGACACAACAGGAATAAGACTAAATTCATTGTTGGAAAACATCAACAATATTATTACCAAAGATACTGTGTTTTTCCCGCTCCTATTCCTTAATTCGTAAATGATTTACCCACGTAATTGGAGAAATTTTTTGAACTGTAATACACTCCTGTAAATTGAAATAAGAACACCGTGAATTCATTGTCCCAGGAAGGGGAAACTTTATTGACACATTCCTGGGGTCAGATACATCACATGATCACACTGACAGAACCAAAGGCACATAGACACAGGCAACAGACCATGCACAATGTCGGCACTAGTACAGTGTATATCCACCTTTCGCAGCAATGCAGGCTGCTATTCTCCCATGGAGACGATCGCAGATATGCTGGATGTAGTCCTGTGGAACGGCTTGCCATGCCATTTCCACCTGGCGCCTCAGTTGGACCAGCGTTCGTGCTGGACATGCAGACCGCGTGAGACGACGCTTCATCCAGTCCCAAACATGCTCAATGGGGGACAGATCCGGACATCTTGCTGGCCAGGGTAGTTGACTTACACCTTCTAGAGCACGTTGGGTGGCATGGGATACATGCGGACGTGCATTGTCCTGTTGGAACAGCAAGTTCCCTTGCCGGTGTAGAAATGGTAGAACGATGGGTTCGATGACGGTTTGGATGTACCGTGCACTATTCAGTGTCCCCTCGACGATCACCAGAGGTGTACGGCCAGTGTAGGAGATCGCTCCCCACACCATGATGCCGGGTGTTGGCCCTGTGTGCCTCGGTCGTATGCAGTCCTGATTGTGGCGCTCACCTGCACGGCGCCAAACACGCATACGACCATCATTGGCACCAAGGCAGAAGCGACTCTCATCGCTGAAGACGACACGTCTCCATTCGTCCCTCCATTCACGCCTGTCGCGACACCACTGGAGGAGGGCTGCACGATGTTGGGGCGTGAGCGGAAGACGGCCTAACGGTGTGTGGGACCGTAGCCCAGCTTCATAGAGACGGTTGCGAATGGTCCTCGCCGATACCCCAGGAGCAACAGTGTCCCTAATTTGCTTGGAAGTGGCGGTGCGGTCCCCTACGGCACTGCGTAGGATCCTACGGTCTTGGCGTGCATCCGTGCGTCGCTGCGGTCCGGTCCCAGGTCGACGGGCACGTGCACCTTCCGACGACCACTGGCGACAACATCGATGTACTGTGGAGACCTCACGCCCCACGTGTTGAGCAATTCGGCGGTACGTCCACCCGGCCTCCCGCATGCCCACTATACCCCCTCGCTCAAAGTCCGTCAACTGCACATACGGTTCACGTCCACGCTGTCGCGGCATGCTACCAGTGTTAAAGACTGCGATGGAGCTCCGTATGCCACGGCAAACTGGCTGACACTGACGGCGGCGGTGCACAAATGCTGCGCAGCTAGCGCCATTCGACGGCCAACACCGCGGTTCCTGGTGTGTCCGCTGTGCCGTGCGTGTGATCATTGCTTGTACAGCCCTTTCGCAGTGTGCGGAGCAAGTATGGTGGGTCTGACACACCGGTGTCAATGTGTTCTTTTTTCCATTTCCAGGAGTGTATTTGTCGATGTGACAAGTATATTGAAAAAAGGTCCAAAAGCATCCATATCAGTGAAGCAAGGAGAATAATGGGACAGGCATAAAACTGGTTCACTAAAAAAACAGCTTAATCCTTAAAAACTCATAAATGCAATTTCAAACATGTCCCGGAAGTAGATATCAATAGGCATACACTAGATGAGGCTTCACGTATGGAGTTCCTATTCACAGAGCTGAATAATACACTAAAGTCGCTCCACCATATGTGTAAGTTTTCCAAAAAGCTCATTTCTGCCTCATTTGTGTTTAGAAACCTCTCTTATTGTGTTGATCTGTAGACAGGATTGCTAGCATACTTTGGGATAATGCAGCTAAGGTTGGAAAAGCATTTGTTCTACAGAAGTGTGCAATAAAAACTTTGTGCCAAATTGATAACGAAACCTATTGAAGGAGCCTCTTCAGGGGCGTAGAGATTTTTATACATATGTGCTAGTACATTTAATCCGTAGTGATACGTCTGGTTAATAACAAAAGTGGGTGTAGGGTGAAAACCGAAATACACAAGCGCAATACTAAAAGCACAAACTTATTTCCACAAAGTATGCATCTGTATCTAGTGTTCAGAATGTAGATTTATAACCTGGTGCGAAAGTGTGTTACGTGTTTCCGTCTGACAGCGGTGGGAAGTTCAAAATTCGTAACTATTCAGAACAAAGTAAAGGAGTGTCTTATTATCCCCTTCATCTACAGTCTATCAGAATATTTTAACTCAGGGTTGTAACTTCTGCAGGGTTATAATATTTGTATTAAACTGATCTTCATTTTGACGATGAATTGAGAGCAGAAAGTAAGCTATGAAAAGTAAACGCCGTTTCTGGAGCATGAGATGAAAAAATCCGTTTCCCTAAAACATGCATATAAACTAATGTAGTAGTAATTCCCACAATATCAGTATGACTAGAATAGCACTATTATGCTGATTATAAATTTTACAAAAGCAGCATGCTGTGGCTGCTTCTCTCTGTTAATATATAACTTAAATCGTTTCACATCCCCGAAAGCTCTCATTCAGGATGGAACTTACGGGACGCGATGTGTTTTGAGAGTGAGCTACTGAATCAGTGATACCGCTGAAATAAATAAGAAGTTTCTCGGAACTCAAATTAACTCATGTCACCACTTAATTAACCATTTTTCTTATAACTTAAGGTGACTCCCTATCTATTCAGCGTAATATAAACTTGGGCAGCGAAAAGTAAAGCCCCCTAGAGCATTCGGATCAGAAATGTTACGTGGTGGTTCAACAATTTGGAGGACATATTACACTTACAGTGCAAAAGCATACATAACTATTGTAGTTAGAGACAGTTGGCGTGAAGACTCTAACATATCAAGTAACAGCAAAGTACAGAAAATATTTTCGGTCTACCTAAGTTGCGTTTATTTGTTGATATCTTCGTTTACATAGAGGCTGTTTGAGCTTTGCAAAAGACTGAAGTTGAAGGAAAATTTATTATATATATATATATATATATATATATATATATATATATATATATATACGGAAGGGATCCTCTGGTTTGCAAAGATAAGAACACACACTTCGACTTGTAAGCGTAGTAGAAGGCACGGAAAGGAAAAGCACCAATATTTATTGATACATTGTTAATTAAATTCTGTAACAGATACGATTATAATCAATTTATAAAAAATATATTATTATTTTGCTACAGTAAATGTGCAAAAAATTTAATTAAAATTGTAATTTCAACGTTTGTTCTCATTCAGATGTATAACATTACTACACTCTCAGGAAGCAAGAAATTTGCACGGAGCACTGCTCATCTTTTTTGGCACTAAACAGTGGGTGGAAACATGATTCGGTCGATTATAGCGGTCACCATTACAATACATAACGCAAATAGGACAATGCTACAGGTATTTACAAAGCAGCTCTGTAAAGGAAACGTATTTTTTGGAGAAATTATAAGTTATTCTCCTGTTTGGAACTAACTTATTTTAGAACATCTAACAGCGTCTTGTTGTTCAAAAATGGCGTGACGAAATAAATTTATCGTATGTTGGTGGAGGTCAACGGTCAATAGTGCGTCGTGACTAAGCAAAATAGAAAACCTAGGAAATCACAAGATATAAATTACAGCACTGGTAATGACACCATCAGACTTGGCAAATTCTCTAAGCGCGGAACATTTTAGTCAAGATACGGCTTTGTATCAGAGCTGAATTACATTTTTTTAAAAATGTGTCAAATGTAAAGGTACAACGAGTGACAATATTAAATTAGGAGCATATAAAATAAACTTGGTATCTTGGATGTTTAGATGTAAATCACCAGCCATTTGACAGCCAGTGATGGTTAAGAACCATCTCAAAACTTCTCCACGTATTGCAGTCTTCAGTGGACTTTGATGTTCAGTACATTCTAAGATACCTTTATAAAGGTATGTGGAATTCCGATTCATAGTTAAACTGTACGTATTTGCACAACTGGTAGGGTTACCTGGTTCAATGATAGGAGGAAGGCATAACACACAAGAAACAACAGTATGAATCGCGTCTCAGAACTAAGTGTACTTTCTGCGGTTATTATTTTAGGTTTACACAATAGCACGCTGAAATCGGCTGTACACGAGTAGGCAAAATTATTCATATTTTTGTTGCTTTATCTTGGTTTGACAGCGTAGTAAAACAGATGCGAAATTAATTAGTCTGGCCACCTAGAAATTCCGGTTAACGTAGTGATTACTTAGCGTAAGACAACATAAAGCAGCTGGTGAAGAAACATCGGTTTCCTAGAGCGAGGGAGAGGCATTTCTGTATGAGTTCCTGCTTAGTCAATCAGATTCATCGAAGCAAGCAAATATAAAAAAAACAGTAATTTTTACGGAAAATCTAGACAACTGCGCCTGGACCAAAAGTGAATGAATGCCCTTGACGTAGTTGACAGACCAGGGGAAAATATGTCAAAAATGTTGAGCCAGCATGAAACAGACGTTACACTCCGAACGAACGAAACGCATAGATGAGAGCAGGAATTTTCTTGAGACAGGAAAACGTACGACAAAAACAGCCAGCTGAATTGTGCGGATAATTCAAACTTCGACTGAGAACTTCTGGAATGCATTTAATACAGATGTGAAATCTGGCTGAGTGACTATAATCTGCTTCAACGCCTAACAAAATGACTTGTTTAAATTCTAATAAGATTGTAAAGCGTCGAAAAATTCAGATGTGCACTAGCTGTAGTAACAGACCACGGAATAAGAAGTAGAGTAGCATTAAAATTTTGGATATCGATAGTAAAAGTACTTCGAGAATAACGATTACTGTGTAGAAACCTTAGCATACAGGTAAAATGTGTATTTGGTCGCCTTATTTTTGATGTGCGTCTTTTGTAATCTTTTCAAGCCTATCGGCCTTGACTTTCGAGACGCATTTCGCAGCACTCATAGTAGAACATTACGATAAAAACCACCTACAGCAGTTCTTCGATTTTTTAGAGCCAGTGGATTGTTTGATCGGTGAAATGAGGAACTAAATGGGCCGTAGAGGATGACGTGTTAGGGTACAATCACATTCCAGTCTCTACGGAGCGCTTATATCAGCTGATAGCACAGCCAACAACGGCTCGAGAAAGTAAGATAAAAAATCGGCTCAGTCAAGTGAAAAGATGTGAGTGCGTTGTGCACGGTTAAATGGCAGCTGCGCGACTTCTTGGCCACACCTTGGATGCCAGTAAAGACGAAAGAAATAGCGCGCGCCGCTTCGGCACCACTTGCGACGCCGGCGTAAATCTGTTAGCCTCAGCTTACAAGGTTTCACCCACGGTCCCTAACGGGATTGGGGCACCGCCGAGGCTGATACAGAGACCAGGAAACTTTCTCACAACAACAGATATTTATTTCATTTCGTTCTTGGCATCGTCCACTGTGGTTCTAGCAGCCGTCTTGCGTTGACTGGGATATTAACCTTCGTCCAAAATAAACACATTTTTATGCGCATTGTATAAAACGTTTAACCTACTCTCAAAGATGACGCTAAACTTGACGAGGTCGCTAAACTCGAGAGAGGTCGCTGATGTAACCACTGTCTTGGCGCATTCGTCTCCACACCAACTCCTGGTATAAAGTTAGAGGCATGAACTAACAATCATCAACGCAAAACACTCACCTGAAGATGGTTTAGCGGTCGTCAGCCGAGATATCGTGACAATAAGTCTAACGGCTGCACTCCCGAAAGTTCATGGAATACATTTAATAAAGTGTGAAAAAAGTTTTAGCTGGGTCCTGTCGTTTTGTGAGATACTTTTTGGGGGTTGGACAAAAAATATGCAAGCGCCAAAAACTCTATATATTACAACGACTTGGACAGTGTACGAAAGCTGCTGGCAGTCAAAACAGCTTCCAGACATGTGAGAATGGATAAATACAGATCCTGTATGGTTTTCAAGGCATCTTATACTGTTCTCCCTGGGACATAGTGGTAAGTTAAGGAAACAATGATGGAGGTGGCTAGCGATCGCACCCCCTTCTGTCGAAAGTAGACCATAAAGTCTCAATAATGTTGAAATTTGGTTACTGTGTTGACCAGGGGAGATGCGCCAGTTCATCCCCGTGCACACGAGACCAGGCCCTGGACGATGCGAGCTGTGTGAGGAAGGATCTTGTAATTTGGAAATTTGAGGTAATGTTTTATGGAACCAAACTGCTGTGGTCACCGGTCCCTAAGCTTACACACTACTTAACCTAACTTAAACTATCTTACGCTAAGGACGACCCACATACCCATGCCCGAGGGAGGACTCGAACCTCCGACGAGGGGAGCCGCGCGGACCGTGAAAAAACGCCCCAGACCGCGCGGCTACGGACCTTGTCTTGTCGTCTTGAAACACAGCATCACCATTGTGGAAGAAACGTTTTACCATGGACCTAATAATCCGAAATAGTTACATAATCCTTGGTACTAAAGCGATCTTGCAGAGTAACCATGGGGCTTATGGGTACCCAAATAATTTCGGAACCCAGGCGCTTTTCACTATTAGCACGTAAACTCGGCCAGAAATTGCAAACAGTGTGCAACAAGACTCATTCCCTGGTTTGCATCATTGATCGGGGGGGGGGGGGGGGGGTTAAAAATTCCAGCTCATCCAGAAATTCCCTGCTTATGGAGCTCCCTTCTTGTGTTTGTGGTGCTGACAGGGTTCGCGAGAGCAACACTCCGTTTTGCAGTGACATTCGCTACTGTCTTCCTCTTATTTTTCGTGACAACCCTCTTCAATGACCGTCCGTCACGACCACTCAGCACTCGCTTTCGACCGCATTGTGGTATAGCACACAATGGTTTTCCAATTTGGCTGTCTGTGGTTTAAAACTTCGATACTCTCCCTCACGAAACACTAAACACTTAGGATCCCTTGATTACAGGAGCACCCAACACACGAACACCAACACGTTTCCCAACCTCTAATTCATTTGGCCCCTACATAATGTACTCTCAACAACAGGGCACTCTGTTCTGACTTCAGATGAAACTAGCACCGTATTGAGGACACTGCACAGGTGCCATTCGTGGTGGAATACAACAGTGCAACCTGCTGGCTTAGCTAGCACCTACATTTATGTTCAAGCATGCACCAAAGTGATATTGCACTGATCTTCTACCTCAAAGGAATAGATGGACAATAACGGCTTGAATCCGACGGAGGCAGAGCGTCATGAGGAATTGTCAGGATCAGATTACTGGAAGCTGGATTGAGCTCTCCAGTTGCCATGCATCGTCTAATGTTGACACCATAAAAGAGACAACAGAGACTTGCATAGTGTAGAGCCAGACTTAACGGGGACATCGTGGTGTCCAACGAAGAGTTTGGAGGTGAGATAGATCATAGTGCGTCCGTAAACGACCTAGTGACAGTTCGCAGGTAACTGCAATTCTCGAGATCCGTACCTCTCAAACTGCTGGGTTGATTGTACGGGAAACTACGGGATATGACAACAGGACTGATCTGATAACTGTTGAAGGAAGACTGAGTTCTTGACAGTATGTGATATTAATATTAAACCCTATTGTCATAATCTTCATGTTCAGGGTACCAAATGGCATATTCCGGCAGGATAATGCAAGACCCTCAAACAGCAATTCACACCACATACATCTTGAGGAACATGCGGATCCTTGACTGTCCTCACGATCTCCCGATTTATCACCTTTATATCATGACCGGGAAGCAATAGGAAGACATACCCGTGCATACCACTCAACAGTTTCCATGAACTAACACAGCATGTGTTTCAAGCATCGCAAGAAATTCCTCAAAATGAAACAGGAGGGCTGTTTGGCTACAGCAAGTACAAGAGTCCATTTGTGCTGTTGTGGGTCACACCTTATACTGATGATGGACATCAGTTACGAATGGACTGAAAGTTTAATCATTTAACAGCCGTTATGTTACGAACGTTTCCATGACGTTTTATAAATATCGGACAGGTGCATCTTGGTCTAATGTTTTCCATCTCTCTCCAGACTCTATCTTTTCAAACTACCACTGACCGTAGGCACAATTCTGGGACTCTAGGACTACGTCTTTAGTACACCCTTCACTAGAAAACTACACAGGGATCCTCACAGACGAGGGTAACACACAGAATTCTACTTCTGCCAGTAGGACTCCACCACTCTACAATTTGAATACCATCGCCTTATCTTAGTAAGGAAGGGTAAGAAGTCCGGCGAAGGTGGAACCACGAAAACTGGGGATGTATCAAATATTTATGTTCGTTGCTCTACAAAGTACAACAGGTGGTCATCGCGCTCGAGATTATGTCTGGTGTAGAGTTCACGACGTGTCGCTCTAACAACTGTTGCACCGATCATTCACGAGGTTAGATGACTTATCCTGGATTATTTGCTATATCCGCATGGAAAGTATAATACTGTCAGATGCACGCAGTCCATCAAGAAAACGTCTGAGCTGAAACAGATATATTTCTTGCTCTAAAAACATTAGAGATCGAAATTCTTGACATTTAAAGATGCATAAAGTGATAAAATCGACATCAAGGATGCAGACGTCCTTCCGCAGACTAGACTCGCAATCAGAGCAACAGACATTTCCTTACTTGTCAACCATCCTTCAGCCACACTCGGTGCATGACTTCAGCTATTTTCGTTAATGAATTCGGTTGTTAGAGAGGCTGCCTGCTTAAATACATGTTAATGTGGAATTAATGGTCGTCGAGGATGTACTGAGAGTATCACTTTTTTACTTGGTTACCTACTGGGCACTGCTGCGTCCATCGGCAAGTGTCAGTAGCCACACTGTATAATTGGTATGACTCGATCTATCCTTGTCGTCCATTTCAATGTTGATAGTTCGTCGCTGACTTGCATTTATAATCTCGAAACATCGTAGCTACAGCAACTCTCTATTACCCCATAAGCGTAACAGTCTCCGACTGCCAGACATTTGTCTTTTGTCCGCCACTCCAAGCTCAAAAGAGAGCGGCCATCATCTTGGAACGCTCACTACTAAATCACAAACCAGTTTCAACGTTATGTGCTATAGCACTATGCGACTAATCGTCAACAACGTCCTTTGCATGGTGTACAAGATGCTGAAATAGCTGCAGAACAATAACCACTGAGAATAAAATTTTTGTGGCCGGTCAGTGGAAAATAAGAACAATGCTGAATATAAGATCGAGCAGTAATTTTAGTGTGCGAATGTACACTGAGGTGACAAAGCCATCGCGTATAAAATTAGTAGTAAAAAAGTAATAAATTAAAAGGTCGTGTCCGATGTGTCTGTTTTACAAGTCGGCCGGTGTGGCCGTGCGGTTCTAGGCGCTTCAGTCTGGAACCGCGTGACCGCTACGGTCGCAGGTTCGAATCCTGCCTCGGGCATGGATGTGTGTGATGTCCTTAGGTCAGTTAGGTTTAAGTAGTTCTAAGTTCTAGGGTACTGATGACCACAGATGTTAAGTCCCATAGTGCTCAGAGCCATTTGATTTCTGTTTTACAGTATGAACAGTGAAAATATAATAAGCGATGATCCTTTTTCTTTAATCATTTTGTGGAGGTTGTCAGTGAGAAAAAGTTTCTTAAAGATTTGAACTTCTGTGTAAAGTTTCTCGCAGGTCGCTAAGTACTGTCATCCTCAAATATTGATGAATAAAGTCGGTGTATTCGCGCGTCGCGGGCTGCACTTCTTTCACACCCGTCGTACCGTCACTCTTTTGATAGGTAGGTAGTTCTTAACTCTCACAGCGTTCCTTTCCAACCAGTTAGTGATATGTGTGCCAAGTTTGGTTGAAACCGAGAAGATGACACACACACACACACACACACACACACACACACACACACACACACACACACACACACACACACACACAGTTGTAGTATGTATATACCTATTTCCAGACAAGGTAAATTTTAATTTGCGTCCATTTCAGTGTTAAAGGGTTGAAACGGCAGCGACAAGGTGACAACCTAATGACTGTATGCCCAGTGGTTTTGCACCACGTCGATGTCGTATATGGCGAACTGTGGTTTATAGAGATGTTAGATGCATAAGCGCCACTTTTGTAAATATATCACTTTTTTCGAAGTTTCAACACTGCAGCCAATAGCCTCCTTTCGCTTTACCATAGTAGGTCTCGTGTTGTCAATATCGAAGTCTCTTTTGAGTTCGTGGTAGGACAAAATTAGTATAAGAAAAATGGATGAGATCGAATTAAGATCCTCAACATAAAAATCGGTCGAATTCCTTGGCTTCGACTCGCAATGGGAAGAGTACTTTTTAAGAAAACACAAAACAGCCCTCAGTATCTCTTTTGTAAAGCTAGTCTATCGGTACGGAAGAAGTAAAACGTGAAGCTACATTTTCAAGTCCTTCATGAGAAATTCGTGATCACTTTGGATACTGAGGAAAGGCAGGGCAAACTTCTCGATGTAAAAAATAAGAGAGAAAAAGAAGTAAATTCATATACATGTCATTTCTTGAAAATATTTCTATTATTTATTTGCCCTCGATTTTACCTCTTCTTTGTAACGCATTGACAGGAAGAAAACCATATAACTCGCAATGATGGTGAACTGTGAGTGAGCTATTACATAGGCCTTAAAATAGCCATAACAGTACGTCCCTTCAGCCATAGGGAATCTGCGGAATGACTGTTTGTGACCAGTGACTGTTTCTGTTTTCGAAACGGTTCCTCTTTCAATGACAACAGTTAACAGCCGTATCACAGAAATGGCAAACTACATGGAATTGAAACAGAATGTTAAGATTAAATAACTAGTTTTTTTTTCTCTTAGGGTTTGGTTAAAAGCACGGACGCGACGGACGTTGGTCAGACTGCTGTATTTGTGAAAGGTATTGACGCTGAGTTCGACGTCATAGAGGTACTCCTAGATTTAGTGCAAATTCTGGATGCAACTACGGCCGATGACGTATTTTCTTGCTTAGAAAATATTACTGTTGACGAATTTGACCTTTGTTCGAAAAGAATTTCGTCGTTTGTAACAGATAGAGCTCCTTTACTGATTAATCATATCTCTGGTGCTGTTCCTTTGAAAGAAAAAAAGATGAAAGAAGCTGAAGCTGGTATCCAACAGGAAATACCAGTGATACACTACCCCTTGCTTCCTGTTAGCCAGCTGGTGAAGTGCAGCAAAATAAGAGGCGTCATGAACGTTGTAAAAACCGTTAATAAACTGATATCACACGATTTGGGACATATGCAATTTAAATCCTTTCTGGCAGAGCTACAGTGTAACTATGGCGATAAGTCGTATTTTTACGAAGTACGTTGGGTGAGTCGAGGTGATGTTTTAAAACGTTTTCTCAAAAGGCATAAAGACATAACGTTATTCATGGACATAATATGGGCGCCAATTAAAGAGTTCGATGACCCCACGTGGATGTTATATCTTGCATTTCTAACTGTCCTTACAAGGAACCTCAATCTTTTGAGTACAATTTCGAAGGTTAGGCACAAACTAATTTAAAACGAAATTACTGCTGTACATAAAACAACTTTCACAAGGATCCTTTGCGTACTTTTCGAATGTTTGGATAAATCAAATAAATTTTGAAAAGGAGACGTTAAGCCAGCATTTCGAAGAATTTGGTACTGTGATTTTAGTATTTTTGCAACTCCTTTTGCAGTTAATGTTGAAAGTGCACCTCCTAAACGTCAGTTGGAGTTCATCGATTTTCAGTGTAGCTATGTGCTCAGGGAGAGGTTTCGCACTTCAGAAAATATTGATATGGTTTACAAGAAATTCCCTCGAGAACATTTCCCATAAATGTTTGGAATATCTGCTTGAGTCTGCAGTACGTTCGAGACCACGTATCTATGTGTTTTCTCAACAGTGAAAGTAACAAAGTTGAAGGTTAGGAATAGCCTTACTGACATTCATGTGATTCGAGCAATGCGTGTGGTGACAAATACTCTCGCTCCAAATATTGAAATGTTATAAAAAAAATTACAACCAGTTGTGGAGTGATGGAAATAGACGTACCTTTGTTTTTCGTAAGTAGTAGATCAGCTCCTAGCTTAATACTTGTCAGTAAGATAGCATTATTGAGTTAATAGATGTTTAACGAAAAAAAGCACGTGTTCTATGCGTATTAATTTATGCGTGTGTTGTATTTGCGACCAGCAAATTCAGTTGACGGGAGTGACGGTTTATTCTCATTTAACTGATACCCTCCCCCCTCCACGCCCTCCCCAGCACCACCAGTTCTCCGCTGAACAGAACGGCAAAATTTGGAATGTACTGTACTGCTTGTATCTACTGTCAACCTATGCAGTATATTACTTAGCGGCCTTGTTGCGCTCATGACAGGTTTACGCAGTGAGGACATTATTGTTAATTTGTTGCTTTGTCGCTGTTTTGTGACTCAATCAAACTACAGACAGTCAATAGCTTATCCATCGTCCGCTGGTGCCATCTGAGCACGTACCTGCCTTTTAGTTTTTTCGAACGAAGTGAGTACTGTACATTCGAGCTCAGAGATATGTGGAACATGAAGTACGAACTGGTTCCACAGCAAAAAGAAATCAAAAATAAATTTTCTCTCACTGTCAAACAAAGGAAAACAACACCACTGCTTTACAACCCAATAACTGACATGCAAAACCTGATGTGATTAGATGGCTCATAAAAACATGTACAATATCGTAAATTCATCCGCTTTACTTTACGACAGTTATTAAAAGCCTAATATTATATTTTTTGTCGATGGCACTTTTGTGTAGCGCAGGAGAGGTTACACGTCCGCCAGTACTATGCACGTGTTATATTTGCAGTGTCCTATTACAATAAGTACGACAATACAAAGAAAACTTCCAATCTCACGTGACCAAAAACTCGAACGTCAGCTGTCGATCGTGTGTTGTCCACAGTCTTCAGTCTCGTTTCCGAGTAACATCGAAACATTTCCAGAAAATGTCGCTCAATATTGGGCGACGCTCCATACACCGATTTATCGATATCGAAGTGGCAGTATCGAGTGCCGATATTTTTATTTTGTATTACATTTTATTCGCAATTTTGGAAAAGTATTTAAACTTGTTTTTTTGAAATTATAGTAGAACGTAATCTTAGTGTTACTACTATTTGAGATTTCATCACGTCCAGTCTCTCTCGTTGATTGTGTGAAGCAAGTATAGATGGTAGAAAGAAAAAGTGCTATTTCACTGGGTGCTGGAGGTGCAAATGTAATAAGATATCTGATGTGAAGAAACAGCACTCCAGCTGCGTTAAAAAACGATTTTTAACGCAACTAATGTGCTATTTGTCCACATTGGCATTCTTCCAAAACAGTTGTTGAAACTGATGAAAGAAAATCTAAATGACAAGTTTGAGGGGAAATGCTGACGTAATCGGTGCTCGGCGCTACTAACAGAAACTCGAATGTTGAACTTCACCATGCAATTTTGACACAACTGTTGGGTCGCTGCAGTCATGGACTGTGCGGCTGGTCCTGGCGGAGGTTCGAGTCCTCCCTCGGGCATGGGTGTGTGTGTTTGTCCTTAGGATAATTTAGGTTATGTAGTGTGTAAGCTTAGGGACTGATGACCTTAGCAGTTAAGTTCCATAAGATTTCACACACGTTTTTTTTTTTTTTTTTGTTGGGTCGCTGATGTTTGCAGAAATGAAAACAGAGGGAAGTTGACATGAAGCGCGCCAGTCAAAACCGATATGTGACAAACGACGGACCCGTCGCACGCCTTTTATTGTGCCACTTACCTGCGGTTACCATTGTCGGCAAATTAATTATCGCCAAGCATGAGCGTGCATTGTTTTCTTTTCAATTCTTGCTCTGAGTGGGATAAATAGGCTGCTAGCTTGTTGATGTACAGACTATCTAATAATAAATCAGTACTCAAATATACAGCTCTAAAACTAGCAGTGTATTTACAATGTGCAGCCATTATCTTTTTGCCTGGCACGTCGACATTTTCTTGTAGCTATAGCGATAATTCTTTCGATATATTTGGGGACTGGAAAGACAACTTTTTAAATAATGATAAATCGGATTACCGATTTCTTTAAAAATATCGATAGTCACAGTAAGAGAATGCGAGCATCGATTCAAATGCTGAAGGTGCCCGCGGGCAGCGCAGCTGCGCAGCCCTGCTCTGGATTCTCTAAATTGACATCGTACGACAACCCCTTGGCCAAGAGAGCGACGTCCACAATTTCCACTGAATAAAGTCTGACGAACTTGCTTTTAACATTGTTCAGTATCACAAAACGCATAAAAAACAGTAGCAGTATAGTATTACTACCCCAGCTGTAGGACTGAAAACAAAATCTCAGTGCTGCCATGGGTCAGCAAGGCTCTTGGAACGGCAGCATAGTGCTAACAGGAAGTGTAGCTGTGGGGGCGAAGATCTGCTGTAGCTACAGCACCACGCACCGTTATACCTGCGAGTCGTGTTGTGGCTACAGGTCTCGTGAGATTGGCTGACTGCCTGCCGTGAGTTTCTCTTGAGCCTCATCGCACTTCTTCCTTTGCAGATGTCAATGCGAAAGTAATTTTAAACCGGCTATACTTCTTAATAGGCAGCCAGGGTTGAAGATTTTAGTTCTGTATGACAATTTACCTAGTGTATGGGATAATTTTATAATCGATTTTCGAAGCAAAGTCGATTGCAACACCAACCAACAGGCTCTTTGACATAGCCTAAACTGATATTACATAGATTCTATTTTCTTCTACGTAAGACATGTTTACAACAGCAGCACATCATTGCTGATTACTTCGTGATTCCATAGATACCACACAATCCTTCAGACATTTTATTACAGGATCCAACATACTAAACTGTGTTTCGAATGTTGAAGCCAGTTAAATTCAACATGCCATACTTTCGAACAATAATTGAGGATCTGTAACAACTAATGATCATAACAAGAAAATAGTTTCAGGTTTCATTGGTGACGCACTCATTTGGCTAATTCCAAAACTGTGTCACATACACTCCTGGAAATGGAAAAAATAACACATTGACACCGGTGTGTCAGACCCACCATACTTGCTCCGGACACTGCGAGAGGGCTGTACAAGCAATGATCACACGCACGGCATAGCGGACACACCAGGAACCGCGGTGTTGGCCGTCGAATGGCGCTAGCTGCGCAGCATTTGTGCACCGCCGCCGTCAGTGTCAGCCAGTTTGCCGTGGCATACGGAGCTCCATCGCAGTCTTTAACACTGGTAGCATGCCGCGACAGCGTGGACGTGAACCGTATGTGCAGTTGACGGACTTTGAGCGAGGGCGTATAGTGGGCATGCGGGAGGCCGGGTGGACGTACCGCCGAATTGGTCAACACGTGGGGCGTGAGGTCTCCACAGTACATCGATGTTGTCGCCAGCGGTCGTCGGAAGGTGCACGTGCCCGTCGACCTGGGACCGGACCACAGCGACGCACGGATGCACGCCAAGACCGTAGGATCCTACGCAGTGCCGTAGGGGACCGCACCGCCACTTCCCAGCAAATTAGGGACACTGTTGCTCCTGGGGTATCGGCGAGGACCATTCGCAACCGTCTGCATGAAGCTGGGCTACGGTCCCGCACGCCTTTAGGCCGTCTTCCGCTCACGCCCCAACATCGTGCAGCCCGCCTCCAGTGGTGTCGCGACAGGCGTGAATAGAAGGACGAATGGAGACGTGTCGTCTTCAGCGATTAGAGTCGCTTCTGCCTTGGTGCCAATGATGGTCTTACGCGTGTTTGGCGCCGTGCAGGTGAGCGCCACAATCAGGACTGCATACGACCGAGGCACACAGGGCCAACACCCGGCATCATGGTGTGGGGAGCGATCTCCTACACTGGCCGTACACCTCTGGTGATCGTCGAGGGGACACTGAATAGTGCACGGTACATCCAAACCGTCATCGAACCCATCATTCTACCATTCCTAGACCGGCAAGGGAACTTGCTGTTCCAACAGGACAATGCACGTCCGCATGTAACCCGTGCCACCCAACGTGCTCTAGAAGGTGTAAGTCAACTACCCTGGCCAGCAAGATCTCCGGATCTGTCCCCCATTGAGCATGTTTGGGACTGGATGAAGCGTCGTCTCACGCGGTCTGCACGTCCAGCACGAACGCTGGTCCAACTGAGGCGCCAGGTGGAAATGGCATGGCAAGCCGTTCCACAGGACTACATCCAGCATCTCTACGATCGTCTCCATGGGAGAATAGCAGCCTGCATTGCTGCGAAAGGTGGATATACACTGTACTAGTGCCGACATTGTGCATGCTCTGTTGCCTGTGTCTGTGTGCCTGTGGTTCTGTCAGTGTGATCATGTGATGTATCTGACCCCAGGAATGTGTCAATGAAGTTTCCCCTTCCTGGGACAATGAATTCACGGTGTTCTTATTTCAATTTCCAGGAGTGTATTAACGAAAGCAGTTATGATGCAATATTGAAATTCAGTTAAACGACTGTCTTCAAAAGTAATTTTCATTTAACTAATGCTAAGGAATCAAAGATCATTCTGTTAAAATATTAATCATAATATTAAATTCTCCGTAACTTTGGAAATGTAACATTCGCAAAATATAAGACCAGTTTTAGAATCAGCACAAAAATTCCAATAAGACGAGATACTTTATACATCATTTCACACTCGTTTTGCAGTTCGTAAATATTAAATTTAAAGATGGCATAACTGGTTGTGTACGGAATGGTCGATTCGTCGTTGGTACTACTTTAATATACATTACGGTTAAATTAACATATCAAGGAAAAATTCAGTTATATTGAAACTAATATAAATTAAAATACTGCTAGCCTTAGGTACTTTCATTCTAATATGAAGTACATATTTATACTTGGTTTTTGTTCCCTCACTTTCGCTAAACTGGTGGGGAGAGACATGTGTATATACAGATTATTAAGAGAACCCACAAGGAATTTAAGACTGATCTGATGTTGAGGTGGATCATTGTGACCGCACTCCTGTATTTTTGTGATGGCCTTCCACTAGTATACTGACAACAGTAAATAGAACATGGCCAATCACTGTCGTTATCGAATCTAAAACAGATCTTCGAACTGTAAATAATATGAATAGTAAACTTTCAACATAAAAGGTTATAGTTCAAAGGCACACAAATATGTCACAGTTATTGTTTATGACGATGACTGTATAAGTAAGATAGAGGCGTTTTTTAATCACTGAGATAAAAAGGATCTCTCTAAAATGTTCTACAATAATCTTAAATGAAAAATAAATGATACCTTTCATGTATTTACAGATTCCGTAAAAGGTCAGTTAAAATTATGAATCCCAGTATCCCTCAACTACGATTACAAGTTAAGGTTCATAAAAAAATCTATTAGGCATTTAGTTAACAATACTACGTCCCCCTTAAAAGGGGTAACTCTTTTCAATGTAAAAAACGTTTACAAAGTAACTAACACGGTAGCTGACATTAAAAAACCTGAAAACGCTGAATTGGTGTCTTTGAACACATCTAATTTATTCGTCAAGGTGCCCATTACAGAGTGTCTTTACATTATAAAAAACAATCTACTAACACATAATAAACTGTTGAAGTTATTGAATTGGTTGAATTGCTTAATACGTATTTATCCTATAATTAATTTGAATTTAATGGTAGTATTTATCATGAGAAAGATGGGTTGGCAATGGGCAATAGCCTGGCTGGCATCTTAGCGGAAATTTCCAAAATAATTTCTTCCAGAAATGTGAGGCCTTGAAAGAGAAAACAGTATATTACAAATGGATTGAAGATGATAAGTAATCAGGCTAACGCAGATAATTTTACAACACTAATAAGATCTATGCATTCTAAAATAGTTTTCACTTTGCAAATGGGACAGGATTGCTCAATAAACTATTTACACTTGAGTACTACTAGATAAAAATTGCAAACACATGTTTGGTACATATAGGAAACCATCATGCACCGACTTAGTTATTAACGCACATCCGTCGCACTCGCAAGTGTGTAACTGATAAAAAAATTGTTATCCTGAAACAAACTGCATTGGGCTGTGGCTATAAAGCAACCGATGTTACGAAATGTTACAATAACATTAAAAAACGAGAAAATTACGTACTTTAATAGTAAGACTGCGCCTAATGCTAATAGTAATCGTACAACAAAAACTAAATTTACAGCTGTGGGTTACAATGGTCAGCGGTCGCAAAAATTCGAACAGTGTTTCTGTAAGACTGGTGTTGAGACAATAAATTCGCTTAGGACACATATACGACACCTAATAGGCACAAAGATTAATAAATTTAATAAACTAGGTGTGTACAAGATCAAGTCCAAGGATTACGGAAGTTACTATATTGGCCAGATGAGCCAACTTACTCTCAAAACAGAACAGCCTTTGGCGCGCATGTCATCAAGGAGTGACATGCAGTGCAGGATACGGAGCATGTCTTTGAAGCGTTGCGTTATGCACCGACAAGAAGAAATCTAGATTTACCTGAGGAATGGGAGAGATTTAGTTGTGTGAAGAAAGCCCCTGATAGAGTTTTACATGAGTAGAAAGAGTATAGTTTAAAAAAATTTTCGGTATATTTGATGAATTGCTATAAAGTTCTTGGTGAGTTTACTGATGACAGGCCGCAGAATCTCCGACACTTGGTATAATATGATGTAGTGTAACGATGGCCACTGTACATTTTATGATTGCCTAAGATATTAACAGCCAGGTAAGAACCAGTCTCAATTTTTGTGCTGTTTCCAAACAGTATTTTCGCGGAACTTGCCTTTCATACGGTCGCAAGTAAATGATTGCGTTTGTTTTTACTGAGACAACCAGTTTGTTAAACCCGTGCCTCGTACGAGTATGGTGTGTGGTGCACAGCCTAGCTCAGTTTTCTTGTTGCTGTTAGCATCAAATTTCTTATTTATGTCGCTTTATACACAAAGGCATATCAACGAATGATGACTGTTACTGGTACATCCAGCTTGTGTTCAATCCGCATTTAATATGTGTATGATCTAAAGATGATCGTTACTTACAAGCGAAACTAGTTATTCATCATTTTTAAGTGTTCTATGAAAATGCGCTAGGCGTTAAAAGGTTTTCGGATTTTTTTTCCTAATTTCATGAAGTTACTGTGAACGCTGTTTGCGAACTGTGTTTACGTAATAAACTTCGTTCTGTAAATATATGGTTCTGACTTACTAACATTTACCTATCAGAAGTGAACTCCGGGACCAAACTCCTTGAATGAACTACAGATAGTTTAATTCGTCGTCGACTATCGATGAAACCCAAAAGATGGATTTTTGATGTTATATAATGGTGGCTCAGAGCTTAACTGTTTAAGACCTCAAGCTCAGAAATCGTGGCATGTGTTGCCTTTCATACGCAGCAAATAAAAACGTGTCACGTCGACCTTGATATGCTGAGAAGAAGAGCACATACGGATTCCGCTCAGGCTTCTTAACAAACGGGTTGTTGCAGCGCCTGTAGTGTGAACCAGTCGTTGCATTTCTCGTTTGTGCTGCCTGTACATGAGCAGCCGTTACCGAAGGTCAAACCTGTGTTTCACAAAGCAGTGTAAAAACGCGGCAGAAATCACGCATGTTTCCGTGACGCAACGCGCGCCGCGACACATTTGCTCGCCGCGGCAGTTTGCCGTGAGACGGGCCATGCTCATTTGCCGTCGCACCGTTGTCGTTTACGGGCGTGGCGCTGGCTAACGTCACCGTCTCCAGCTCCCGCGAGGAGTCGTGCTAATGCGAAATATGAGCACCTAGCGTCGTTAAACGGCATGGCTCGCTGCCCTCTAAAGCAACACACGAAGGTAACAGGACACGAGTTGGATTTCTCGCAATACCGTCACAGGGAACTCACCGCACCGTCGAATTGCACGTTAGTCACAGGGAAAGAAACCATCTTTGCGTTTTGTCACTTGTTATTCACGTTTTCGTCTGGAGAAAATCGTTGAGTATACAAAAGTCTCTATAACCCAAACATTTAAGGTTACACAATCTTTATGCGTTTTACCAGCACGTATAATCGCAGAGTGTCTATTACTCATCTTCTCGATTTTCTTGATCCCTCCGTACATCTAGGGGAATATTTCTCCCTCTCATGCATGAACAGACCCAGCCAACATGGGCCCAAAATTTGGGAAGCCAAACTCTGCCTGTCACAAGCCAGGACAAATTGGGGAGTGATGGTGGTGTAACATCTCTTTAACGAACCTTGTTCCAGCTGGCTGGTAGTACCTTGTGAGGCACTTACCGAGGGTTACAGCTGAAGATGGTCAATGGTTTTGAAGGCAGAGGAGGACTAAGTCTCAATAGTGAATGAAGCGGAGGAACTATCTTCATCCAGCAGCCTCTGTACGTCAGTGGGGCGGCTGCGAAAGGCGTCTGTTCTCCACAGGAGCGGCCTGTCCCTGATACTTAGCAGCAAGTATAAAATACCTCAAGCGACAGCTGGTGCGACGCATCGGCTGGAGCCTATATCAGTCATATCAAACGAAAATTGTTTATGAATGGTAGGACGTACCTCATACGCGACGCGCAATCCCATCGCGAGGGAAAACGCTAAAAATGGGCAA
Source organism: Schistocerca gregaria (assembly GCF_023897955.1). Taxonomy (NCBI): domain Eukaryota; kingdom Metazoa; phylum Arthropoda; class Insecta; order Orthoptera; family Acrididae; genus Schistocerca; species Schistocerca gregaria. Next base: position 548,003,174 of record NC_064931.1, read on the forward strand.
GATAACCTATCAAGTGGTGAGCACAAGACTCAAATTGACTACCTGCTTACAAGAAGACGCAGCTGAAGTTCGTAACTGATGTGAAAGTCATCCCCTCAGAATCAGTACCCTCCCTGCATAGGCCTCTTGACTTGGACCTCAAGTTGAATGTCCACAACCGAAGTCCTTCCCAGAACACTGGAGTGCAGAGAATCAAATGGTGACGTATGTCAGAATGCAAAGCTGAGCTCACCACTGCTCTTAAAGCCATCGAGATAGACATAGACCAGCTAGTATCAGGCATATGGGACAGCAATAAAAGCCAAGTGCACTGCGCAGCAAATAATATCTGCGAAGATCTGCAACGCTACAAGACGTAAAAGTTGGCTGTCAAGAGACCAGTTACAGCAGCCAAACCTTCTTACTACAACCGTGTTTACGATGAACTAGACAGACCTGAAGGAGTAAATAAAATTTATCGCCTCGCCAAAGCACACCACCGAGCCACCCAGGACAATGGTCATATCAGACACATGAAGAACAGAGACCATCGACTCCTTCGAGACCCTCTCAACATTCTCCGCAGATGATTACTGCCCCAAAATCAGCATTGAGGACTTTGACCATCTTCCTATACTGAGTGCTCATCCGGTTCCTGGCCTTTTACTACAGATTACTATCCAGGAGGTCAAGGAAGTGGTCAAGAAGATGAAGAATGGCAAGGCTACTGGCCCTGATGACATCCCAGAAGAAGTATGGAACATTCTTGGCCACGAAAGTGGCACAGTTCTTAATACCCTCTTCAACAGAATCATTTATGAGGATATAGTCCTAGCAGTCTGGACAACAAGGTCATTCTGCCAATGTTGAAGGGAAAAGTCCGTGTGATAGAATGCTCGCAGTATCGACAAATTCGACTGCTTTGTCATACCATGAAGATCTTTAAGCGTGTTATAAACTCCAGGCTCCGCGCAGTTGTTTCTATTACCCTAAATCAATGTGGGTTTATCAAAGGAAGTGGAGCCACTGACGCCATTCATGCCGTTCGGTTACTAACTGAGAAACCCCTTGAGAAGGACAACTATATTCATATGTCATTCCTAGACCTGAAATAGGTCTTCGATTGTGCCCTACATCAGTTTATTTGGCATGTATTACGATCTCACAATATCCCTGAGGCCTTTATCCAGTGGGCCCAACTACTGTATCAAAATGTGTCCAACAGTGTCCTATGTGCAGTGGGAACATCACCTCCATTTACCACGGACGTCGCAGTACATCAGGGTTCAGCACTGTCACCTATATTGTTTATCATCCGTGTTGAGACTGTGATATACGACCTACAGTCACCACATCTTTGGTCACTCCTATATGGTGACGATGTTTTATGGGCAAGCGAACACCGTCAAGATCTCCAGGAACAGATGCAGCAATGGAATCAACGACTTGGCAAATTTGGCCTCCGATTGAATGTCAAGAAGACAGAATGCATGGTGTGTAGTATTCAAACCGATAAAGCCAAAGTCGGTGTAGGAGACCTGAGGAAAGTGGAGCAATTAAAATACCTTCGCTCACTCATATGCAGTGTTGGTGAAAGCCTACCAGATGTTCGTGTCCATGTTAACACAGCCTGGATGAAATGGCACCAGGTGACCGGTGTCCTGTGGAATCGCCTTATGCCTTTACGTCTTAAGTCAAAGGTTTATTGGACTGTAGTACGCCCAGTCGCACTTTATGGGTTGGAGTGTTGGCCAACGACAAGGAAGCATGAGCAGGCTCTCACGTGATGGAAATGTGAATGCTCTGTTGGTCCCTCGGGCTTACCCGATTGGACCATGCAACAAACATCGACGTTAGATGGCGACTTGGAGTTGGACCCTTATCAGAGAAACTACAGGAAAGCAGGTTAAGATGGTACGGACACGTCATGCGCACTAAAACAGACTCGGTGGCAGGAAAACCTATGCACCTGTACATAAATGGCCGACGACCTCTTGGCAGACCAAAGATACGATGGATGAACGGTATCAAGAAGGATATGGAATTCGTCAATGCCACCTATGAAGAGGCTCTTGACAGATCTCTATGGTGGTGGATGTGTCAGCAAGTGGACCCTTTAAGTGTGGGATAAACGCTAAGCAGAAGAAGAAGAAGAAGAAGAAGAAGAAGAAGAAGAAGAAGATGCATGAACCGGTTCCCTATACAGGGTGTTTCAAAAAGGTACGGCCAAACTTTCAGGAAACATTCCTCACACACAAAGAAAGAAAATATGTTATGTGGACATGTGTCCGGAAACGCTTACTTTCCATGTTAGAGCTCATTTCATTACGTCTCTTCAAATCACATTAATCATGGACTGGAAACACACAGCAACAGAGCGTACCAGCGTGATTTCAAACACTTTGTTACAGGAAATGTTCAAAATTTCCTCCGTTAGCGAGGATACATGCATCCACCCTCCGTCGCATAGAATCCCTGATGCGCTGATGAAGCCCTAGAGAATGGCGTATTTTATCACAGCCGTCCACAATTCGAGCACGAAGAGTCTCTACATTTGGTACCGGAGTTGGGTAGACAAGAGCTTTCAAATGCCCCCATAAATGAAAGTCTAGAGGGTTGAGGTCAGGAGAGCGTGGAGGGTTGGTCCGCCTCTACCAATCCATCGGTCACCGAATCTGTTGTTGAGAAGCGTACGAACACTTCGACTGAAATGTGCAGGAGCTCCATCGTGCATGAACTACGTGTTATGTCGTACTTGTAAAGGCACATGTTCTAGCAGCACAGGTAGAGTATCCCGTATGAAATCATGGCGGTGAATCGAGGAAGTACAGTACATACTGACGAAACTAAAATGAGCTCTAACATGGAAATTTCTTTATTTGTGTGTGAGGAATGTTTCCTGTAAGTTTGGCCGTACCTTTTTGTAACACCCTGTATAAAAATAAGTTTTTTTTCATGTCGGGAGCCATAGCCAAAACTTTATAGAACAGCACTTCCATTTTCAATCCTAGCTGTTGTAAGATCAACATCACCTATACGACGATCAGGTGATTTCGAGTGTTTCCTATTCTCAAGTGCGTATTCCCATACGCTCAGATTTACGCAGTTACTCTTCGAGGATGAATACAAACTTCCAACTGTTATTTCACTACTGCAGCGTTTACGTATTAAAATAGCAGAGGTACACCGATGCGACAAAAGTCTTTAGATCGCTATATGCACACGTAACGATGGCGATAGTACCGTGTACACAAGGTAAAAAAGGGCACTGCATTAAGAGAGCTATCATTTGTACTCAGATGATTCAAGTGAAAATCTTTCGAACGTGATTATGGCCGCACGACGGGAATTGACAGAATTCGAAGGGGGCATGTTAGTTGGAGCTATGCGCATGGCACCTTACATTTCGGAAACCGATAGGGAATACAATATTCCGACATACACATTGTCAAGAGTGTGCCGAGAGTACGAAATATCAAGCATTATCTCTCACCAAGGACGATGCAGTGACCGACTGCCTTCACTTAATGGCCGAGAGCAGCGGCGTTTGCACAGATATGTCAGTGCTAACAGACAAGCAACACTGAGTGAAACTGCCCCAGAAATAAATTTGAGACCTACGACGAACCTATGCGTTAGGATATTGTGGTGAAATCTGACGCTAATGGGCTATGGCAGCAGACGATCGACGCGAGTGGCTTTGCTAACAGGGTGACATTGCCTGCAGCGTCCTCATGGGCTTGTGACCGAATAGGTTGGACTCTAGATGACTGGAATACCGTGGCCTTGTCAAATGAGTCCCGATTTCAGTTGGTAAGAACTGTTGGGAGGATTCGAATGTGGTGCAGATCTCGCAAAGCCATGGACTCAAGTTGTCAATAAGGCACTGTGCAACCTGGTGGTGGCTCCATAACTGTATGGGCGGTGTTTAAGTGGTTTACATGGAATGGATCCTCGGATCCAAATGAACCGATAATTGACTGGAAATGGTTATCTTCGGACCAAGCAACTGTGGAATTTTTATAGATGGGCTTTTTATGCATGTCACCGGGCAACAGTTGTTAGTAGTTAGTTCGAGGATCATTCTAGCGAATGATTTAGCCACTCAGATCGCCCGGCATGAATTCCATCGAACAGGTATGGGACATAATCGGAGGTCAACTCGTGCAAAGAAGCCTTCACTGGCAATACGTTTACAACTATGGACGGCTATAGTGGTAGCATGGCTCAATATTTCTACGGGGGAGTTCCATCGACTTCCGCACTAAGCTGGGCGGAAGGGGGTCCGACACGATATTAGGAGGTATCCCATGACTTTTGTCAACGCCGTGTATATACATCCAAAATGGGCGACGGTGTAAATCTGCTAGTACAGGAGTTAAGAGTTCCCTCAAACACACCTGAATTATCTTGTAAATCTTGAAAAGATTGTACAAATCGCTAATCCCTTCTTCGACAGTATTGAAAAGATTGTGGCTGATTCCAGATAGAATAATCCAAAGAACTGAGATCAGGTGATCGTGGAGGTTAAGACCCACGTTCGGCCTGTCCGTCTTGAACCCTACTGGCGTGTTAGATGTCGTCTTACATCAATAGAAAATGTGGCAGTGCTCCATCACGCATGATTCACATTCCCAAATCACAGGCCACGGGCGAAATTTGGGCCCAGTTAAATGCGAGCCTAACGGAAACGTTCACATTTGAAATACACACTGCCAAGAGAAAAAAAGTGAAACACCCAGAAGACATGTTCGGATGTCATTGTAATATCGTACACATAGACATGACCGGCGGCTGTGTAAACAATTACAATGGCAATTCTCTGTTACAGGTAGAACAGCCATCAGAGTGCGTTAGCATTGTTCGTGTTCAGTGCCTGGTAGGGTATAAAAGGGGCGTGAACAGCGTCTGATGGTTAGTAAGTACTGTGAATAACACGAGGATGCCGTTTACTCGTGTGAGATAGCATGATCTACACCTGACAGAGAAAGTGGCTTCATTTTCAGTCTCCATTTGGCCAGGCTGGTCCAATCGTGCAATATCAAATTTTTTAGGGCGTTCAGATGTGACAGTGGTCCAGTTGAAATATGAGGGTAGGTATACTCGTCGTCACGGTTCCGGTCGACCACGTCTTATCAAGACAAGGGAAGTCAATGGCCGTGCCGAGGTGGATACAACGGCTCCCGTCAGATCACCGAAGTTAAGCACAGTCGGGTGTTGTGGGTGATCTTCCAGGTACGCCACTACCTGTTGACAATTTCCCCTCTGCCCTTACGGTCGAGGCGTAGAGTCCCTGATCACCATTCTTAGCGCCAAATGTCCTGAATGAAATTCCTAACCTCTCCGCAGTGTCGCATGAAGTGAATGGGGACGTTAAGCTCGGCGGTCCTTTGGTACTCTTCGAGAGGAATAGGCCATGCGCAGGCTCCAGGTTTCACCCTCTGACTTCTTTCATCATCTCCCATACTAACACGACACTATGCCACACACACACCCATCACAATTATGTACACTTAACAGATACACTTAGGTACACACTTCTCATACTCCGTGAAGGAAAGGTACCTACGGACACGAAGGACAGGAAATACTTTCCCAATTAGGCAGCTGAATCTGCCCTTCGGGCTCTCCGAGACATTCATGCCATCCGACTTTACTTTTTACTACAAGGGAAAATTGCCGCATTGTGTACCAAGAACATCGTAACACTTTCACAGCTGCGCGTACCATCCCAGAACAAGTAGTAGACTCCCTGCAACATGTTATGTAACCCCGTACCGTTGGTCGAAGACTAGAAGTAGCCTGACTAGGGAATTGTCAACGTTTGCGTAAGCTGCCGTTAATACCGTAACACAAGCGGCAGCATCTGGAGTGGTGCCGTGAGTGACAGGAAGGCATGGACTGCTGATGAATGACGTCACATGGTGTTTAGCGATAAATCGCCGTTCTGAACTACCCCAGAAGACTATCGTCGGTGCGTATTGCGGAAGCCTGGCGATAGGTCCCATTCTGTCAATGTTTTAGGGTCAAAATGATTCAAATGGCTCTAAGCACTATGGGACTTAACAACAGAGGTCATCAGTCCCATAGACATAGAACTACTTAAACCTAACTAACCTAAGGACATCACACACATCGATGCCCGAGGCAGGATTCGAACCAGCGACCCTAGCAGGAGTGCGGTTCCGGACTGAGGCTCCTAGAACCGCTCGGCCACCTCGGACGGCCCCTGATCTCTCCCCGATAGAAAACGTGTGGAGCCAGCTCCGCTGTGAAATCCGTCCGATTGCCAGTATCCAAAATATCAAGGACCTATTACAACAGCTGTTGTCAGCTTGCCTCAGGAGAGGATACAACGACTTTATGACACCGTTCCCAAAAGAATCAGTGCAGACATCCATGGCAGAGGGGGTACAACGTGATACTAATAAGAGGACTCGTACGGCCCAATTTTTTGTAAATCTGACTTCTTGTTGTAATTACTGAAATTAAACCTCATACCCTGTCAAAGTGAGAAGTTTCATTTCATTTCCTCTTCTCCTTCTGCGTGCTTCACTCTTAGGTCAGTCTTTACGTTTAAATCAGTGGCATCTCTTAACCACACACTGCAATTGCCTCGCAAACGGTTCTTTTGCAGAGCCATGTTTACTAGTAACCTATTGTTTCAATTTTGTAAGTTTTCGCTAATAATCGTAATACACTCTACTTATTTTGGTACTCACTATCATCCCATTCCTCTAGCATGTACCTACCAATCTTGTTGTTTCTTTCGAATAAAACCAGTAATTCACTTTTGGGCATCTCTTATCTCTAATTATTTCGTATCTTACCTTCTTTTTAAATTGTTCCTGAACGTTTCCAGGGCCCTAGCTCTGCAGTTTGTAATTCTGATTTCAATTCTACGGCATGGTCCGAACGCCTGAATGGAAACCGCATATTACTCAAATTTGGGAAGGATTGAAATGCACCAATCCTCATTTATCGCAAACATGATTAATTGGTTAAGTAACCTATGAAGTTTACAACAAGACGGATGTGAAAATAGAAAGTAGAAAGGTTTTTTCTGAGATTTTATGAGTACCCCAGGTCGCTATACACTGTGCCCGTACAAGCCTTTAACTACAGGGTGGCGCACGTGTGTTACCATTTTGTTTTTGAATATAAACTTTATTGTCAATACAACCTGAAAGGAACATGTACTACAATGAAGAGCCGTCCATGGAGATTTGTTCTAACTCGGCACATGTTCAACATGTCCACCATTTCGTTTCCTAACTTCCTTCAAACGAACACTGAAGTTAGTGATTACCCTACGGCACATCTCTTCCGTAATTTCACTGCAAGCTTGAAGAATAAGTATTCTGACCTCCATTAAATCACGTGGACGTTTCGGGAAATTTTTTTCATTTAGGTACCCCCAAAGAAAAAGGTCACATGGATTAAGGTCTGAACTATTGGGGTGCCAATTTTGTCCGTCATTGAAGCGACCTGGAAACCTGAGTGAAATGATCCGCATGTAGAAATGCTCGTGTAAAAACTCCAACACAGTGTTTGCAGTATGTGGCCTTGCTACATCTTGCATGAATCACTGCGTGTTGAAGGGCAAGGCAGTAGTAAGAAGCTGTGGAATGAAGTTATTGCGAAGCATGCTCAAATAACGCTCACTGTTCACAGTTTCTTCAAAGAAAAAGGGTCCAATAAGTCCATGACTGGAAATTGCTGCCCACGCTCTAATCCTCGGAGCATAATGTTGTCGTTCATGAAGCACTTGTTGGTTTTCAGTGGCCCAAAAGCGTACATTTTGTTTGTTAACCATACCGTGTAAATGAAAATGCGCCTAGTCTGAAAACCAAACGTTGTTGAGAGTTTCTTCCCTATCCTCCGTCCACTGAGTAAACAATAGTCTCTGCTGCTTGTGTTCTTCAGTGAGCTTCTGTGCACAGGTCATCTTGTATGGGTACATATGGAGGTCACTTAAGAATGCGTTGAACGGAGCGTCTGGATATTCCCAGTTACACTGCTGCCTTTCTACACGATTTCCCGGAACTTCTCTGTACAGCAACTCGTACCACTTCAATATTCTCCGGCGAACAAACAGGCTAAGGCCGAGGTCGCTTCGATTCCAATACTGTTCCTTCCTGTGCAAATTTATCGTACAACCTGTGGATGGTCTTCTTGCAAGGGACCCATCGTGTGTCAAACTGTTGTCGAAAACGCCTCTGAGTCACAACACGGCTTTTCGTTTCATGAAAAAGTAACACAACTGCCGATCGTTGCTGCGTTGTCAGTCATTGCTGCTTCGTAGTCTCCTAGCGCCAGTGTCGTGAATTACACGTCATTTCGGAACTCATTTGTTTTTCCAAGCTCTGATGGTTCTTCTGTAGAGATCCGAGGGGGATATCTTAACGTGCGTCAAAAAATTGTGAAAGAAACAATTGGTAACATTTCGTGCGCCACCCTGTACTTTGTTGACATACATTCATCAGGATCTCGGAATAAAATAACAGACAGCGACTTTCGTTGAGCGGGAAATTGTCTTGCGAAAGGCAACAAATGGCGCGAAAATACCATGCCCGACGTGTTATTTCAGTAAAATGGTATATACGAAACGTAAAGCAATCGTAAAGACGCAGGGTACTTTGAATCAGTATACACTATCTGACAAAAAATCTCCGGATACACGTAAGTAATGCGGAATTGACCACTAGTTATCACGAGAGGTGTACCCACCACAATAACAGGAGACGGGGAGTATCTTGTCGTCAGTAGAGATGCGATAACAACAGAATGGGTCCGTCAGGAGAGACCAATTACTCCACACGTGACCTGGTCACCGGATGCCACCTGAGCAACGAATCGATCAGAGACACTTAAATACTTCCAAAGCTGTCCGAGTTGGCTACTGGTGATGTGACTGTGAAGTGGAGAGGCATAGGAACAACTACAGCTAAACCAGACCTCATGAACTGACGGACAGGAACCGTAGAGCATTGCGGACTGTGGTTGAAAAATATAGCATGAAATCAATGGAACGAATCACTTGTTAGTTCCGAGGTGCTACCAGCAGTTCAGCTAGCTCAGCAACTGTGCGTAGGGAGTCAAAAGAATATGGGACAGTGCTCGAGCAGCTCGCCATTAAGCCACAGATTTCTGTGGTTAATTGCTAAGCGACGCTTCAGGTTGTGTGAAGAGCGACGCCATTGTACAGTGGATGACTGGAAATGAATGATTTAGAGTCATGTGTCACGCACTCCGATGATAGGGCGAAATCGTTACCTGCCATCATGTGTAGTGCCAACAGTGAAGCACAGAGGAGGTTGTATTACGGTATGGGAGAATTTTTCGTGGTTGGGGTGTGGTTCCCTTACTGCGCTTAAGAAAACGTTAAATGTTAAAGGATATGAACACATTTTACAGCATTGTGTGCTGCATACAGTAGAAGAACAGTTCGGAGACAATGATTATATCAGCATGACGATGCGGCCTGTACTGTCATAAAGCAGCATCAGTGCAGCAATGGTTTGTGGACGATAACATTTCTGACATGGACTTTCCTCTTCAGAGCCTCGATCTGAACCAACACACTTTTGGAATGTGCTGGAACGTCGACTTCACTCCAGATCCCAGCATCCAGCATCACTAGCTGTTGTCATTTCGGCTCTTGAGGCCAATGGTCTGGCATTCATCCAAGGATATTCAGACATCTAATTGGAAGTGTCCCAGGCAGAGTTCAAACCGTCATAAGGGCGAAGGATAGACACATCTGATATTAATGCCCACAATCCTCATATCTGTAGAATCTTCCACCCAACAAGTCTACCAAGTACGTTGTCCTCGATGGTGAGTGTTCATCGAAGGTGAGACTATCATCTGGAGTGCCCCAGGAAAGTGTGGTAGGTCCGCTGTTGTTTTCTATCTGCATAAATGATATTTTGGATAGGGTGAATAGCAATGTGCGGCTGTTTGCTGATGATGCTGTGGTGTACGGGAAGGTGTCGTCGTTGAGTGACTGTAAGAGGATACAAGATGACTTGGATAGGATTTATGATTGGTGTAAATAATGGCAGCTAACTCTAAATATAGATAAATGTAAATTAATGCAGATGAATAGGAAAAAGAATCCCGTAATGTTTGAATACTCCATTAGTAGTGTAGCGCTTGACACAAGTCACGTCAATTAAATATTTGGGCGTAACATAGCAGAGAAATATGAAGTGGGACAAGCATGTAATGGCAGTTGTGGGGAAGGCGGATAGTCGTCTTCGGTTCATTGGTAGAATTTTAGGAAGATGTGGTTCATCTGTAAAGGAGACCGCTTATAAAACACTAATACGACCTATTCTTGAGTACTGCTCGAGCGTTTGGGATCCCTATCAGGTCGGATTGAGGGAGGACATAGAAGCAATTCAGAGGCGGGCTGCTAGATTTGTTACTGGTAGGTTTGGTCATCACGCGAGTGTTACGGAAATGCTTCAGAAACTCGGGTGCGAGTCTCTAGAGGAAAGGAGGCGTTCTTTTCGTGAATCGCTACTGAGGAAATTTAGAGAACCAGCATTTGAGGCTGACTGCAGTACAATTTTACTGCCACCAACTTATATTTCGCGGAAAGACCACAAAGACAAGACAAGAGCGATTAGGGCTCGTACAGAGGCATATAGGCAGTCATTTTTCCCTCGTTCTGTTTAGGAGTGGAACAGGGAGAGAAGATGCTAGTTGTGGTATGAGGTAACCTCCGCCACACACCGTATGGTGGATTGCGGAGTATGTATGTAGATGTAGATGCAATCAGAATTACACCTAGCGCGGTAGGTTTGTACAGAAGCTGGAAAGCTTACGATGTTATGGTTGCCCCTGAGGCGACTAAAGAATAAATTCTGGAAATTTCTCTTACTGTCTTCACGTTATACCTTCCGTCACCATAATCCGAAATTCTTTTTTATACTGACTGACATTAAAACTGTGTAGCGCCCAGTAATTCGAAGCTAGGATACATTTACCAACCGAGCTACCGAAGCAGATCTTGTGGCTGGACTCCCGATTTCAGTCTAAAAGTACTTTTCTTTCAAATCGACAAAAGCTTTCCTGCATACCTCACCACAGCCACAGACTAAGAACGCTTGCTAGTTTTCATAACGTACCTTTCGTTATATCTTCCACACCGCCGCAGAGTGAAATGTCCTACCACATAAAACCTGTGAGCCAGCCGGTGAGATGAAACGCTATCTTTGCCTTACGCGGGAAAAGGCGAAAAGTCAGTTCTGTTTCAAGTCCTGGCCCTTCACACATTTAATTTCCTGGAAACTTGCATTCCACCGTACATTCCGCTGATTAGAGGAATATTCTTCCTCGAAGCCAAAGGGTATTGTGCTTGTGCAAAAAGGAGAAAGGATCTGTCGCCATAGCTGCGTCATGAGGACCAGCAAAACAACAGAATCTTCATTATGCAACCGGCTTTAGCCCCTGACAGAGAATAACAGCGTGTGTGCTTTACAGGCGTTGAGACAGTTCAAAGACTGCTACTCACGCTTCACATACCTTTCGGAGAAGCCTGAGCGAAGCAGCACCCAGAAACCCTTCCAGGAATGGGCTGTTAGCACTGGAATATAGTAGCGTTGATTTTCCTGACGAGTCGTGGCAGCTGGGAACGCGATCTGTAAGTACAGGAAAAAAAAGTAACTGTTAGGATTTTCCTGTAAAGAGATGGGCGACGTAAGAGAGTAAATTGGAAAGTTATTCAGAGTTTTCCTATTATAAAAATAAAGCTTCATTAAACACGAATTCGGTCTACATATATGTGACTATTCTGCAATTCACACTTACGTGCTTGACAGTGGCTTCATCGAACCGTCTTGAGACTTTGTTGGAAATTTGGGGTAAGGTCTTATGGGACCAAACTGCTAAGGTCATCGGTCCTTAGGCTTACACACTACTTAATCTAACTTAAAGTAACATACGCTAGGGACAACACACACACACACATGCCCGAGGGAGGACTCGAACCTCCGACGGGGGGAGCTGCACGGACAGTGACGAGACGCCTCAGCCCCCGCGGCTTTGAGACTATTTCTCTATCGTTCCACTATCGAACGGAGCGGGAAAAATGAGCACTTAAATGAGCCCTGATTTCTCTTATTTTATTACAGTGACATTTGCTCCCTATGCAGGTGGGCTTCAACAAAATGTTTTCGCATGCGGAGGAGGTAATTGGTGATTGAAATTTCGTGCAAAGCTCTCGCCGCTACGATAAACGCTTTTTTCTTTTTGTCAACCCAACCCGCGTTTCATATCCGTGACACTCTTTCCGCTATTTTGCGGTAGTACATAACAGGCTGCCCTCCTTTGAACTTTTTCAATATCCTCATTCAATCTTATCTCCCTTACAGCTCAGAAACGATTCAGTAGAGGACGAACAAGTGTAATGCAGGCAGTCTCCTTGGTAGATTTGTTATACCTTTTAAGTATTCTGCTAATAAAACGAAATCTCTGATTCGCCTTGCGGATTACACTTTCTACGTGACACTTGCAGTTTAGGTTGTTCGTAATTGTTACCCCAAGGTATTTAGTTGAATTGGCAGCCTTGAGATTTGTGTGATTTATCGTGTAACCGAAATTCAGCAGATTCCTTTCAGTACTCATGGCCGGCCGCGGTGGTCTCGCGGTTCTAGGCGCGCAGTCCGGAACCGTGCGACTGCTACGGTCGCAGGTTCGAATCCTGCCTCGGGCATGGATGTTTGTGATGTCCTTAGGTTAGTTAGGTTTAAGTAGTTCTAAGTTCTAGGGGACTGATGACCACAGCATTTAAGTCCCATAGTGCTCAGAGCCATTTGAACCATTTTCAGTACTCATGAGGATGACCTCACACTTTCCACTATTTTGAGTCAGTTGTCACTTCCGGCACCTTATATCTCGTCCAAATAATTTAGAATTTGATTTTGATCTTCTGGTGACTTTTCTAGACGGTAAATGACAGCACCATCTGCAAAAAATCTAAGAGAGCTTCTCTGATTGTCTCAAAAATCGCTTATGTACAGTCGTGGACAAAATGAGCGAGACCCCTCGCCTTTTCGTTATGCTGATCCGCACAGCTTTGAAGTCTGCTTCACAGCATAACAGGCAAGGCGACGAAGTGCTACAAACATACCATGCAAGTTCGGTCAACTGATGTGCTGAGATAGCTCTAGCACTGGAAAAATTCGCGCCTCGAAGACGCCACAGCATCGTCTGCCGCCACTTCTTGAGAAACGAAATACCTCAAGTATAAGCAAATGTGTTGTATTGGCAAATCTGTAACTATGACTTGGATCTAAAGTGTGGTTATGGATAGTACGTATGCTCAGATTGCGAATCTAACATCATGAATAAAGACAACGGGAAATGAATCAGGCGTCCTTCCTCTTCCCTAACATAAAATATAGTTTAGTTATTCTTTCTTAAATGAACTGGGCAGAAAATCATTCGCCAGAAGTGAATAACTTTTTAATAACACCAGATGATATTAACAGCTTGCCGGCGCGCGTTAGCCGTGCGTTTAACGGCGGTCATATCGCGGACCGCGCGGCTGCTTGAGCCGTCAGTTCGAATCCTTCCTCGGGAATGGATGTGTGTTAGGTTAGGTAGGTTGAAGTGGTTCTAGATCTAGGTGACTGATGACCTAAGCAGTTTGGTAGCAGAGTTCTTAGAGCCATTTTTTGACCTTTCGCGTAAATTTTCTTTACATAAACGGCCGTATCTTTAGATTGTGTTGACATAGCTAACCTTTTTTACACCACCAAGGGACCATATACCGCAGGAAGTGTGACATTTCCGCTTATTATGTCTACCCGTACTCGAGGTAAACGGGTTTTGAGGGTGGGTAGACAGACAGACGGTCAAGAAAGTGAGACTAGTAACGTTCCATTTTTACCGATTCACGTGACGGAATCGTAACAAAGAAAATAGCTACCACAGTTACTCAAGAAGAGGGTCGCATAATAATTTCCCCTACTCTTTATTCGAAATGTTTCAGTTGCAGTCGATACATCAGTATATTAATCGTAGCTACGCTTTCGATCCAAATCACGTTTATAGGAATGCAAAGAAAATCCATTTGCCTATACACGTGGTAATTCAGATGCCACTATTAATACCACCGCGTTTTAGATGTGCGAGCATTCCCATTGCTAGCTACCTTAAGGAACACTTCGGCTAATGAACGTTTTCTGGCTGTGGCACGTCTAATGGATAATTAGAAAAATTGTGAAATACGTTTGGCAGCTACGTCGCCGTTTATTTCCTGGGATGGTGCAGAATTATCCTACTAAATTTACTCGCTGATAACAGTTTTTTGTTATTTCCATTGACCAGACGTTTCCAATAACTGAGAGATCTGGAGAATGTGCTGGCCAGGGCAGCAGTCGAACATTTTCTGCATCCAGAAAGACCCGTACGGGATCTGCAACATGCGGTCGTGCATTATTCTGCTGAAATGTAGGGTTTCGCAGGGATCGAATGAAAGGTAGCCACGAGTAACACATCTGAAATATAACGTCCACTCTTCAAAGTGCCGTCAATGCGAACAAGGTGGCCGAGACGTGTAACCAACGGCACCCCATACCATCACGCCGAGTGACATGCCAGTATGGCAATGACGAATACACGCTTCCAATGTTCGTTCACTGCGATGTCGCCATAGACGAATGCGACCATCATGATGCTGTAAACAGAACCTGGATTCATCCGAAAGATGACGTTTTGCCATTCGTGCACCCAGGTTCGTCGTTGAGTACACCATCGCAGGGGCTCCTGACTGTGATGCAGTGTCAAAGGTAACCGTAGCCATGGTCTCCGAGCTGATAATCCATGCTACCGCAAACGTCGTGGAACTGTTCGTGCAGATGGTTGTTGTCTTGCAAACGTTCCCATCTGTTGACTCAGGGATCGAGACTTGGCTGCACGATCCGTTACAGCTATGCGGATAAGATGCCTGTCACCTCGACTGCTAGTAATACGGGGCCGTTGGGATCCAGCTCGGCGATCCCATATTCTGCTAACAGTCATTGTATCTCGACCAACGCGAGCAGCAACGTCGCGATATGATAAACCGGAATCGCGATAGGCTACAATCTGATCTTTATCAAAGTCGGAAACGTGATGGTACGCATTTCTCCTCCTTACACGAGGCATCACAACCACGTTTCACCAGGTAAAGCCGGTCAACTGCTGTTTGTGTGTGAGAAATCGGTTCGAAACTTTCCTCATGTCAGCACATTGTAGGTGTCGCCACCGGCGCGAACCTTATGTGAATGCTCTGAAAAGCTAATCATTTGCATATCACAGCATCTTCTTCCTGTCGGTTAAGGTTCTCGTCTGTAGCACGTCATCTTCGTGGTGTAACAATTTTAATGGCCCAAATGGTTCAAATGGCTCTGAGCACCATGGGACTTAACATCTGAGGTCATCAGTCTCCTAGAACTTCGAACTACTTAAACCTAACTAACCTAAGGACATCACACACATCCATGCCCGAGGCACGATTCGAACCTGCGATCGTAGCGGTCAATTTTAATGGCCAGTAGTGTATTTACTTCGTGTGCTTTGGTGAAGCATTTCGAAAGCCGTGTTTAGTAACTCCGCTTTGGTGCCGCTGTCATCGGTAACATTACCACTGCTATCTCGCAGTGAAGGTATTGATTGTGCCTTGCCGCTGGTGTACTCTGAATACGAGCAGAATCTCAGCATTTTCTGTCGGATTTTGATTTAATCGAAAATAATTATCGTCTTCATCCGTGCTACTTGTCTTGTCTGTGAAAGGAGATACATTCCCCCTGCAGCATCGGGAACGCACAATTGCTACTGTTAGTCTCGATTTCCGTTACTAACGAAGTGGAGCTGAGAAATGAAAGTTATTAGAGAATGTAGTGCAACTTAGCTGCACGACCAGCTTCGATGTGTCCGTACAGATTACTTTGAAGTGAACTGTGTTTGACCACAGGCCGCATCTGCTGCCAGCTACGAGGAACGGCGGCACACCAAGGCGACGGAACAATTACCCCTCCCCTCTCGCATGAGGACGTAGCGGCAAAAAATAAAAAGCGCCTGCTGCCACTAAGCTCAAGTCGAGTGGCTGGAACTCGGTACTTAACTGTCCAGTGAGTCACGCAGTCCTTGGGGTGGATAAACGGGGCAATGGTCGGTAGAGATGGAAGGAATTTTACCTCCCTGCCAACCTACCCAGCGTTCGGAAGATTCTATTTTACAGCACAACGAATAAGTGTTATACTTTGCCTATCCTAACTCGAAGAGCAGTGTTCCTTAGAGGACTAAGACGCACGGAAGGCAAAGGGTCTGGCAAACATCGACCTTCAACGTTCGCCAACCAAATCCCAAGAAGCGAGAAGTATGAGTTCGTACGCGTTGGAGATTTTAGCAATTGGTGTGACGCCTCAGATGCAGCAATCACGCGTTCAGGCACTTCCTCTCGGTATCGACATGCCTCCTCTTCCAAACGTCCGTCCTTTTTGATGAGTTAGATTTAATGAGAATTGTCAAAAAGCATACATCAGATCGCCCATAACGTGGATTCAAACTGTCACACAACACATCGTCTTTGATACTGCAAAATGAGATAGAAACCCTTAGAGATACGCTGCAGCTTTGCAGTGAACATAAACTATACATCTCAGTATCACGGTTCCAATAAAATTCGATAGTCAGTCTGCATCGTCCCCTGAGTTTCACTCCGGAAAGTAAAGTTTTTAGTTTTTGACGTTGTTCTCGTTCATATAGCTGGTAGGATTTCTATTATTACAATAAAAAAATCGGATATTGTGCATAGCTTTAATCTTAAACTGTTAGGAATACAAACTAAAGCGTAGTTTAATGTATCATCGCCTTTTCTCCTGAAAGGAAGGCTGGTAATCATGACAAAATTCCTGTTCTTTGGGATAGTAATTAATTTACTCTTCAGTTATTTGTAATTGTAATCCTTTCGTTACAGACCTTATATCTATTTCCTAAGACCTTTAAAAGTGTCTGTGCTCTTATCCTTGCTTATGGTGCGTTTTCGTCTGATTTGGCGTATCTGAGTTGATGTATACGATATCTTTCGTTTGATTATGTCGACAGATGTTCCTTCGCCTACAACGGTCAGAACGGATTGTGAATTACTGCAATCATCTACAGTTTAACGGTATCCTATGAATGTGCAATGGGCTGCTTCACCTTGAACATTGTTCTTGTTACGGTCATCTAACTTTCTGAACAGCCCTTACTTCGCTTCTGCATATCCAGTGTGATCACAGCTGATCTGAGACTAATTTTAGTCTTCTGTATCTACTCCCTAGTGGACTCACTGTGGATTTTGTACCTAATTTGCGTTATGTAACACCACATTTGGCCTTGCTGCAGGTGGCATACAAGACTCCGGTACCGTCTCATTCTGGGGAGTACGAAATTAGTTCATGATCATGTGTTCATGAACTGAATATCAGACAAGCTCAACTGATTGCTTAGGTCACTGCTATATAAGGCATGACTGTGATGCGTATTGGAATGCATTTCTCATTGTGCACTGGCAACAAATTATCATTAAGCGGTTATAAAAATACGTCTTCAGCCATGCCAATACAGAAGGACGGCATTTACCCAAGAAATGAAGCCGAGGGCCTAAATATCATTCTCTGGTCTTTGATGTATAATACTCTCTTGCTAAAGAATTAGTAGCAGTAATGAAGGACATACAGTCATGTAACTAACAACCACAACTGTAATAGTAAAAGCCAACAGAAGTGGTAATTTATCCCGACCATTACCCTATTGATAGGATTCCAGACAGTAAGTGGTATGTGTACTAGGTTTGGTTGAAAGCGGTCCTGTGATTTCCGAGGTGACGTGACACATACATAAATACTCTTTTAGAAACATAACTACATTTCTCAAAAGTGTATGAATATATTTTTCCCCGTGATCCGATTTTGATTAAATGAAGCCTATATGGTGCCCCTAGTTACGCTGAAGTTACTAATGAAAGCGCCATAGAAACCCGGCTAGTAGTTTTGGAGATTAGCGTTTTCAACGACAGGCAGACACAACGGTTTTACAGGTTTTTTATTAGCATAAATGATTCTATCTTGGTTTTGGGGCGCCAAGCGAAACAAGCCCAATTGTACAATTATTCATTTCTATATTTATTGGCTTTTGTACGTCCCCTTACAGCCATGTCGAAGCGCAAAATATGATTCTACTGTTTGATTTGACAATGCAGGGTATACATTAGTTTAAGTCGTACCCTCGTACGAAGTTACATAGGCTTAACGAAACTCAGAATCCGTCATAAAATAAATTTTGCGTCCGAAGTATACTGAAACGAATAAACAAGAAGAAAATGTAACACAGAATACGCACAGGTAGTATGCTATAACAATCCATCAGGTAACACAATAAAAAATAATAAAATGCCGTCGATAACAATTTGGGGTATTCCAAATTCGGTCTGTATTAATGAGGATGGATCTAAATTAACAATAAAGTGTTATGTTATATATCCTTGAAGAATTGTTTGAAAAGCTATGGATAGATAATTAAATATTTGTGCAGTTTAATAAGTAGCATTTAGACCGAACATGAGAACAGAATGCAGTAACCAGAGATGGGTATTACAGCCATACGTATAGATACAACAGTATTCAGACACATGCATATAGGAGGAATATAGTGACATACATTCATAGGCTGAGCGTTCCACATCCTGCAAAGTAACACGTGGGAATATACTCAGTTAACTGAAGTTTGGCTTCTCCTGGCATTCTAAGAACTATACAAATTGATATGGCAGACGGCATATAGAAGCTATTTAACGAACATGATTAGCACGGTTTGAGACAAGACCACTGTTAAAATTTAGTACAGCTTAGATTTGTCACCTGTTGGATACATATAACACTAACTGATTCCATAGGAAATTGTGTGTTACCTGTCATGCAGTAAGCTATATTGTTCCATAAGCAACAATCTACAAACAAGGAACGTAGATTGGAGGTTAATTTGCCATCCGGAAATCAACTGCAGTATTTTAAAAATAAGTGTACTGTCGTTTATTTGAAGTGAATTAGTAAATAATTGCAGATCAATAGTGGATGGGAAATTGAGCTCCATTTCCCCAGAATACAAGTCTAGTGTTTCAACGACTGCGCCCTCTCGCTTGGTCACCGATAATACGCACTAGATTTTTTGAGATCGACAGTTGATAGTTTTCAACCGAGAAGGCGGCAGAATGAGTGTGGGTAGATGTTGACATTCTTTCATACGTTTGGGCTACTAAGTCTGAAAAGAGCTACTACTGTCGAAGAGGATAGTGGAAAATGGCGTTCAGAACCAGTTCCACACAATGGATAGGGTTTCCTAATTTTAGTGTAATAAATGCAATGACTGCATTGCATAAAAGTACACTTGAAACCATTGCGCCATCTCCATATTTATCAACGGCAAGCGGCAATCCGATGTGTTAGCGTTTGTGAGCACCCGTCAAAGTACGTTCATGAGCTACTGAATTAGAGATAGCTGTTAAGTTGGAGAGTGTGTGTGTGTGTGTGTGTGTGTGTGTGTGTGTGTGTGTGAGAGAGAGAGAGAGAGAGAGAGAGAGAGAGAGAGAGAGAGAGAGAGAGAGAGAGAGAGAGAGAGAGAGAGAGAGAGCTCCTATTGCCTCAGCGAACAGTATAGTTTAGTTAGTTACGTAACTATGATGTCCTAAGACACTGCATTGGCTGTCGGCATGTTAATCGAGAGCACTAAGGACATGACACATGATAACAGTGCATTTAATCCCAACAAGATAGTGGTTGCCTTACGATTCGAATGCCAAAATATCAGTATCTCCAAGATCACACAGCATCTGGAATTCTAATATACCACCTAGTGAAGAATGTACTGAGAATATCTCGGTTTGGGGAAAACCGCAACCACTAGATTCAAGTTCACTGGGCAACGTTGTGCTGCGAGTAACAGAAGTCGACTATCGCTGATTGTGACAGCGGATAGGTGGACTACAGTACATCAGATCACTATTAATTCAGTGTTGGATCATAACATCCGGTGAGCAACCATAGTATTCTGAACCATCACCTCGATATGAAGTACACTACGTTATAGGGCACAGAGAATAGGCTGGGTGTAGACACACTGCAATCGGATACTGTGCAAGCGCGCAAACACTTTGGTGATAGGGTACAAGTATCCCGAACCGTATGAGGCGATGACCTACTGTTTGATTACATGTCTCGGTTCGTTGTCCTGAAGCACTCCACACGTAAGTTATACAATGCACCACCACTCTCATCGTTCCGAAATTCTATCAGAATATTTGAGGAGCAAAAAAGTGCTTCAGTGTGCCTCATTCCCAATAGTTCCAGCTGCAAAAGGCCACTCTCAGTTGCAGATAGTGACTGAACAGTTGTAAATCAGGATGTCTCCCCAACATTTGCCGTGTCATTTGGGGTCCATGTCATGACGCGTTATGAGCATGGAACGGGGGGCTACGCACTACGAAACATGTGTTCTTAAATCAACTAGTAATGAGTGTACGAATGAAATGTTGTTCAAAACTAAAGTACAATTAATCGGAATATACTATCCTCTTGAAATCATCATTGACGTCTGATTCTCTCTTTTGCTAATGTGACTAGTGACTAGAGCTTTGCAGCGACTCGCATTGGTCTACGACAGCAAAAGGGTTTCCCTTAGACTATTTTCTTTCTTGCATTTAAGCGGTTTGCCTTCAGAAAAACACTGGTCAGCCAAGACATTATGACCATTATGACATTAACAGCTCGTTTGTCCGTTTTTGGAACAAAATACATCACTGATTCTGCGCGTCGTGAATCCGACAGTTTGCCGGCCGGGGTGGCCGAGCGGTTCTAGGCGCTGCAGTCTGGAACTGCGCGACCGCCACGATAGCAGGTTCGAATCCTGCCTCGGGCATGGATGTGTGTGATATCCTTACGTCAGTTAGGTTTAAGTAGTTCGAAGTTCTAGGGGACTGATGACCTCAGATATTAAGTCCCGTAGTGCTCATAGCCATTTGAACCATTTGAATCCGACAGTTTGTTGTTTGCGGAGGTATGTGGCATTACATGGCCACGCACAGTTTATATAATTCGCCTATATAACGGGCCACTGGCGCCCGAAAGCGACCCAGATGGGTTCCATAGGATTTACATCAAGCGACTTTGGTCGCCGAGACGTAAACGTGAGTTAACTATAATAATCCTTAAACCAATGTGGCACGGTTCTGGCTCCGACATACCGACAATTACACTGCTGAAAGATGACTACCACAAGCCACATGTAAAGGCAGGAGAATGTGTTCCATAGCATAATACTGCTCAGACCAGCCTGCGTCCGTGGCGCGCTGAACGTTTCGAACCACCGTTCGCCTCGATGGCGGCGTTTGTGGAGACGACCATCAACATAGTGTAGCAAAAATGTGATTCACCTGAAGAGCCGACACATTTCCATTGATCAACGGTCGAATCCTGATGTTCCTGTGCGCACTGCAATCGTAACTGACGATGTCGTTGGGTCAAAATGTGAACACGTAGGGGTGGTCTGCTGCGGAGCCCCATGTTCAACAACGTACGATGAACGGTGAACGGTGGGCTCCGAAACACTTGTGCATGCACCAGCATTGTGTTCCTTCTGCAGAGACGCCACAGATCACCATCTGTCCTACTTTAGAGAGTAGACAAGCCTCCGAACCCCACGTTCTGTGAAGGGTCGTGGTAGTTTCATTGTTGTTCTACCTCTTTCCTCAGATGCTCACGACAGTAGCACGTGAACATTCTACCAGCTTTGCGTTTTCGAGGAACTCATTCACAGGCTCTGCGTAATAATAATCTGTCCTTTGTCAGAGTCGCTTATCTCAACGGATTTCCCCATTTGCTGCCCATATCTTTGCTAGAGTGATCCCCCGTCCGTGTCTGCTCTACTTACATACTTTCATTACCGCGTCACGTGCCCGCAACGCCATCAGGCGGCATCCAACATCTCGGTGGGCCGTGGTCGTAATGTTTTGGCTGATCAGTGTATCTATCATTTATCTGTTAGTCCCAGTCTCAGTACTAATATCCAACAATCACAAGATTTTATTAATTAACTTCTGTCTTTCAGAGTCTCTGTAAACTCAAAATTATATGCCAATGTTAGGGAAATAGTGAAGTTCCAATGACAAAACGAAAATTTAGTATTTTCAGCGTCAGTGTAACAGAGTGTGTAATAAATATGAGTACAAATACGGTCCATGGTGTCCTGTATAATAGCAGCTAATTTATACACCATAAAGCGTATGGCGCGTCTTCGCTTGGCGGAATATTGTTTCTAAGTATATTAGCCTGGGCTTGGCAAATTCGATTCTTATGTTTAAGGCAAAATTAACGTATTTGGTAGTATCCCTGAAAAGTTTCTGGAGTTGAATTACAGGGTTCTGTTGTTGACGAAGCTGAGAAATCGCTGTTTGTAAGTGTAGCAACTATTTAGTGGTGATTTGCTTTCATCATTTCGCAGTGAACGGTCATCAGCACCTCTGAAAATAAATTTATCACTGTCGTTATATTTGTCTTTCTTTGGTTGTTTCGCTCAAATCCTAGAATTAAAAAAAATAAAATTAAAGAATATCAAGGCTCCGTACTCATTCTTGCAACTTCCTTTGTTGGAACAAAACTACGTTAATTGATTGTTACTCCGGATCGTGTATGTAAGATTCCGTGGAATGTGCCTCATTTCTAGTGACACTATTTTCCCTAATAAAAACGTTCTCTTTTGGGTACTTCGCTTTGTCCGAATGAATTTGCCTGCTAAGCAGGGGAAGTTTCCTCGAGTAAGGCACTCAAAATGCAGCGACTGTGCCGCCAGTGTCGTCTATCTTGGAAATTGTTGCAGCAGTTTCATTGCTCCATTCTGTGGCAGCCTAGCGTTACATTGCATATTTAGGAGCTTGCATTACTCCCAAGGCGGAAGGTTATGGCGGAGACGCAGCACTTTTGGCTTAGGGCATATACTGTACCTTGTGCAGTGAGAGACAGCTCCTCTGTAGGCCGATCCGTCTCTCACACCATTCAAGTTTCTACTGGTGCATCTCATCGCCTCCGTATTAGCATTTGGTATATAGCACACCACTCGCAGGTGCTTATTTCTAGAGCCATACCAAATGCATCGGCTCGTTCAGGTTGTATTTTGTAATTGCCAGTCTGTAAATATTTTCACATAACTATCCTCAATAATACATCTACAACGCTCTGTGATGACTGTTAGGATAATTTATACAAATATTTTTTTTTCAGTTTGTGAATTATTACATTTTTCTCCAGAAGAACATGGATGGTGAAAGTCACTTAACATCGAATTATATTTGTACACAAAGGAGTCATGGAGGAAGGGAGTGGTGACATTCAGATGCTGGAAGTACTCTAAAGATATGTTCATAACGAAGACCGCCTTTAAGTTTTTACCAAATCAGTGTAAGTTAAAAACTTTGTACAAATTATTTTATCGGTTTTCAAAATATCCGCCTTTAAAATTTAGGTTATACAGTTCTGCAGGCTTTGGAACCAATTTTGGAAATGTATTTTACTCACGGTTTTGGAGGTAAATTACCCGACCAAAAGTACCGGACACTCTATGTAACACGGAATTGGCCACTACGTGTCACGAGAGGAAGACCCGGCTGTTTAAAAGACGAAGAGTATCGTGTTGTCGGTACAGATGCAGTAATAGCAAAATGGGTCGTTCAGGAAAGCTCGGTGACTTCGAACGTGGACTAGTCATTGGGTGACATCTGGGTAACAGATTCATCAGAGACATTTCGACCCTTCTAAAGCTGCCCAAGTGTGTGAGCGTGAAGTGAAAACGCGAATGAACAGCCACAGCTGAACCAAGCCAAGGCAGACCTCACACAGTAACGGATAGGGACAGTCGGGCAATGGGGAAGATTGTTGTACCCTGTGGCAAACCGATGGAAGGCTTTGGGTTTGGCGAATTCCTGGAGAGTTTTGCCTGCCATCGTGTGTAGTGCCAACAGTGAATTACGGGGAAGGTGATGTTACTAGGTAGTGGTATTACTTGTGTTCAGTGCGTCGACCTCTTATTTCGTTTAAGAAAACGCTAAAAGCGAAAGGATATGAACATATTGCATAGCACTGTGCACTGCATACGGTAGGGGAACAATTGCGCTGGATATCCTCAGAGGCGCTCCTCCGATGAGGATGTCCAGCGCATTCCCGAAAGGTTTACGAGCAGCTATAACATCCGGTCGTGAAAGCCTTCATTCTATGAATGGTTTGTGGACAATGACATTCCTGAAATGGAATGGTGTGCCCAGAGACACGATCTGAACCCAGTGTACCATCTGGAGGATGATTTAGAACGTCAACTGCTCTCCACTCCTCAGCGTTCAAAGTAAGTACTTTTGGTTTTGGCTCTTGAGGATGATGGACTGGCATTCCTCCACATACATTCAGATATCACATTAAAAGTGTCCCTAGCAGAGATCAAGCTGTCATAAAGGCGAAGGATATACACACTCGACATTAATGCCCACAAATGTGTGTCCGGATACTTTTGATCGGGTAGTGTACACTACCCAGTTCTTCTGTCTTTTAGAGTCTAGACGAGGCCAACGGCCTTGCCACAGTGGTATCTCCTGTTACCGTCAGATCACCAAAGTTAAGCGTTGTCGGGCTGCGCTAGCACTTGGATGGGTGACCATCCTGTCCGTTGAGTGCTGTTGGCAAGCGGGGTGCACTCAGCTTTTTTGAGCAAATTGAGGAGCTACTTGTTTGAGAAGTAGGGGCTCCAGTCTCGTAAACTGACATACGGCCGGGAGATCGATGTGCTGACCACATGACCCTCCGCATCCGCTTACAGTGACGTCTGTGATCTGCGGATGACACGGCGGCCGGTTAGGATCTTTGGGCCTCCCAAGGCCTGTTCCGACGTAGTTTAGAGTCTAGACCAATCGTACCGACATGTCCAACATAACCAAAGAAAGAAGCGATTTCTTGGATGTGCTCCGCTAATGGCTTTTGTTGGCTCCGGTTCATTTTGGAACAGCCAAACTGTTGACTGCTGCTTAGTTTCCAGCTAATGTAAATATATCCGATTTTCTTCTCCTGTATCGATTATATATACAGATTCTGAACATATTCAGTCGAATATTTTGAGGATTTCGTTACACCAACTGACACGAGTCACTGATATAGTACTGAACAGTCATTCAGTGGATAAAATATGAAATTATCGAGTATTCGATGAGATTCGTGACTGGATTCAAAACTTACTTGTTGATGGAGCTCATCACGACGTTCTCCACAGAACAAAACGACGGATGTAAAGGTAATTTCAGGAATACCGCAAGGAAGTGTGATATGAGCGTTCCTTTTTGCAATATGCAGTGTGCCCTCTTAAAGAGTCGCCACACGCACTTTCTGTGATGTTTCGACAGATATTTGTAATTTCGTTTTTGCAGTGTGTAGCTGAAGTTAGTGCATACAAAAACTGCTTATCATGTCATTCGTGTGACGCACAGTTTCAACGGTAATCGTTGGTTAGTTTCCCGTTAGAAACAAACTCATTTTTAAAGCGAATTTCACGTGCCCATTCGATACAGCGGTCACACGCTGGTCTACTGCAATATTCTTTTTATCGATATAAATTAACGGGGACACAAAAACACGAAGAATAAACAATACTTCAGCAGCGACCGCACCGTCCTGGCGCGCGCAGACTTAAGGCCGGTTCCCACTAGAGCCCGGCAGCGCGTCGTGCGGCAACGGCAGCGGCAGCGGCAAGCGTTTTCCGCTTTGACGCGGCGGCTCGCGGAATTGGGGTTCCCATCTGGAAGCGGCAGACGCTAGCGGTAGCCAATGACGGACAGCCACTGAGGTACGGGGCGGGACCCACTGAAACGCCCGGTGCTTTTGATTAACTATATTTTACACCTACATGAAGGAAAGACGAAGTTGGGTGAAGACATGCCAATTTTTCATTTTCTGTACAATGTACTCTTTCACATATTTCATTATTCATGTTTTCTCATTTCACCATAAACAGATTTGATGACTACCGTTCACGATTGTTCACTATCCTCTAACACACTGAAACAATGTACGACAAGAGAGATTATTCAGATGTTTAAGCGAGACAAAAATTTAAAATGTGATACGGTAGCATGCACAGGAAAACAGTAAGAGCACAAAGGCTTGGGGGAAGGGATGAATGTGGAAGCCACCTGATAGAATTTCGCACAGAGCATAATGTAATCATCGCCAGCACCTTGCTTAAGAATCATGAAAGAATAATATATTTTTGGAACAAAGTTTTCGAAACCATATTTTAAATTATAAGACATTTCCTGGTGCAGACGCAAACCTACAATAATCTATTGGTTACGAGCTGCGGTTTACAACTAAAGAGACAGTAAATGGTAGCAAATTAAGGAAATGGAACTTGAATAAGTCAAGACACACAGTTTTTTGATAACCTTAAAGTTACCGTAATGCAACGACTGACAGAAACAGAGGAAGGAGTCCGCTAGAATACGAATGAATACCTTTGAGAGAAGAAGTGGGGAATGCAGCAGAGGTACAATAGAAATCGTTAGATAAAACGTGATATATTAAATTTGACACGAGGGAAAAATATAAAAATGTATCAAATAAAGTAGGCCATCCGAAATATAAATGTCTAATCATGACGTTAACAGAAAGTCCAAACTTGCAATGCGACTTTGCTCTTGGAAAACATAGCGGAATGAAAATGAGAAAGAACAAAGGAAACTTTGCTCAAAAGAGAAGCAACTGTCAAGAACTCACTTGGCAAAGCCATAACTAAGCAAATGAGAGAAGGCTAGAAAGCGGAAGGAATATGTAGAGAGGAGAGGGGGAAGGGTTGTACAAACTAACATAATCACAATGTTAGATTCCTGTGAGATGTCTGAATACACAAGGCAATACTGATCCTACCACTTAGCTAAGTAGACACACTGAAGAACTGCGAAACTGTGTTTATAGCATTTGCATGTTTAGAGAAAGGTTTTGACAATCTTAATTAAAACATTATTTGAAACTCTGGAGATGTCATTGATAAAACAGAGGGCCACAAGATTATCTACAACTTGTACAGAAACCAAACTGCATTTCTAAGACTTCAATGACTTGAAAGGGAAGCAGTAATTGAGAAGGCAGAAGTAGAGAGGATATAAAATAAAGACTGAATAGCAACAAAAGCGTTCTGAAAAAGAAAATTTGTTCACATTGAATATAAATTCTAATGACTGGGTACTATTTTACAAAGGTATTTGTGTGGAGTGCGGTATTTGTGTGGAGTGCAGCCTTGTATGTAAGTGAAACGTGGGCGATGAACAGTTCTGTCAAGAAGACAATGGACGCTTTCAAAACGTGGTGATCAATAAGAATGCTGAAGGTTAGATATGAGGATCGTGTACCTAAAGAAGAGGTACGGAATTAAATAGAGGAGGAAGAGGAAACTATGGCACAACTTTGACTACAAGAGGGGTAAGTTGACAGGACGTATTATGAGCCGTCAAAGAGTGAGGACAAAGGGGTTGGGTGATAGTATTCTGATAATAATCATCTGTTGAAATGCTATTCTACTATTTTATCCACTAATGTAAGCAGTGAATTTACTCTTCCATGCACTCCTCCACAAAACATTTAAACAAAACTGAAATCAGCTGAACACCAAATCTTTCAACCACTATCTGACAACTACTGCATTCACTTTCAACTTTCTATAACTATCACTGACTAGCCACACACACGTACAGATATAAGGAGAACAGAAATAAACAAACATTAGTTTTCAGCATATAATTCTTTAGGTTGGCAACATGTACATAAACAAACCAAACAGGAAGGAACATGAGGTGAACACACTGTAGTTACGACTTCAAATAAGTGTTTTCGGTAAAATGTCTACAGCTAGTGACAGAAGAAAAGAAAAAGAACATGAAAATGTGCTTATGTTCCATAATCTAAGTTTTAGTTCAACCTCCAGCATGTGACCAAGTGAGGGGAAACGCAGATGTCCGCCAAAAACTCGATTCACTGTAAGTAATCAGTTATTCACGTAATAAAAGATGTGAACTGTTTTATAATCTGCAAGTATCACATATCAAAACAAAACTGAATCATTCTAGATACCACCGAAAATGCCTTAAAGTAAAAGGCGAAACGCGTCTTGAACCAATAAAGTACACTGGATAAAGAAAAAAAACGTTTGTTACTTCCAAAGGAAATAATCAATAGCTCGTCCGCCGACATATCATTCAATATCTCGAGAACGCTGATAGCTATCTTTCTGCTCTCAGCTTTAAAAACAATTTCGAAGTGTTGACTAAATTTCATACGCAATAATGTATTACCTAAAATGAACTGTACGCAAAGTCCACGCAATGCGTTTTTACCTCTGCACACTAATTAAAATTTCGTGTAAAGATTTACGTAAATGGGATACAACAAGTAACCACTACGAATAACGAAGAGAGAGAAGTTATCAGGCTGTAACATGCCCAAGAATCAAATTTTTCTACCGAATAGTTTCCTTGGAATCGGATGATAAGTATTTCATAGCTGCCGCGCGTCCACGCCAGCGGTTCGGAGAAAGTTTGTGTGGCCCGGGGTTCCGCACCTGACGTCACGCGCAGCGCGTTCTGTGATTGGCGGCGCGCACCTGGAGCGCGGCACCCGGCAGCGGAAGATGTTTGACATGGTCAAACCGAGACGCAGAGCCCGCCGCGCCGTGCCACTGACGCCATTTCCATGGCAACCACGCCGCTGACGCGCGGTTTTGACGCGCGGCAGCCCAGGTGGGATCCGGCCTTTACCGCCACACGGCAGAGCTGCTCAGTCGCTGCTGGAGTACTCATCATTCTTCATTTTTTGTATCTCTGTTGATACACATCGATGAAACGAATATCGCACTAGATTAAGTTGAAACTGCTGTATTGAATGGGCACGTAAAATTCGGCTTTAAAAGTCATTTCGTTTGTAATGGGAAACAAACCGACGCTTTCCACTGAAATTAGACGTTGAATGAAAGACGTAATGTGCAGTATCTGTATGGGCCGAATCCTGTTACACACTTCAAAATTGCGGTTGCAGATTTCTGCCGAAACATCAAAGAAAATGCGATTGACGGTTTTAAGGAGGGTCACCCAGTGTATACGAGACCTAATGTATAACGACGGAAGAGCCATGAGGCTGTTCGCAGACGATCACTCACTCACTCCATGGGACTACTGTCCTCTGAGGACCTTGGCCTCATCAATCACAGATTTCCAGTCGTCTCGGTCTTCAGCACGCCTGCGCCACCTCCTCACTCCCATTGCTCTCAGGTCGGCTTCCACATCTTCCAGCCATCTCACAAGGGGTCGTCCTCTCCTCCTTCAACACCAGGATGTCCCATTATCATCTTCTTCGGGAGCCTTTCTTCTGTTATACCCTGGACATGTCCTAACCATCTTAACCTTCCCATTTTGATTGAGGTTACCAAATCAGGTTCTTTGTACACAGCCCTTATTTCTTCATTAGTCCTAACACTCCATATCTCACCTTCTTTTACAGGACCAAAAATCTTCCTCAGCACTTTCATCTCCCATATATTTAGCTTCTTCTCCAAAGCCTCCGTCAGTACCCATGCCTCGCCGCCATATATATAAGATCTGGTTTGATCACTGTTTTGTAGAGTGTCAGCGTTTTAGTTTCCTACGTAGGTTCGTACTTTTGAGGATGGTATATAGTGCTCTATATGATCTGTCGGCAACCTTAATTCGGTTTGTTATATCTGCCTCCACTTAGTTTTCTAATGTTATTACTGAGCCAAGATAAATAAAGCTATCTACTGTGACCGTAGGCTTCCGCGGCCGTTGTCAATGTCAATAAAATTCTTCTGAGGAAGGCGTCTTGCAACAGACGCCGAAACGTTGGAATTTTATAAATGATAATGCGGTCTCTAACCCAGAAGAATTTTATTGACAAAGCTATCTACTCTTTCAAAGTTGAACCCTTCTAACTGTAGACCATCTGTGTTTCTTCTAACTCTCTCAATTGCCATATACTTGTGTCACTGATTTCTAAACCAAGGTTGTTGGCAGAGTCTTCGAACTGTTTGAAGGCTGATGTGAGCGCCTCCATACTTCTAGCCCTTATTACTACATCATCTGCATAGGCTAAGATTTGCAGACGTCTATTGTAAATATTCCCTCCTGGGTTTGTGGTTATTGATCTTACTGCATTCTCTAATACCAAGTTGAATAGTACTGGGGATAATGTATCTCCCTGTCATTGACCTTCTTCCGTTGGGAACGATCTCGACAGATATTCTTGAACTCTAAGCTGGCTTTTGCTGTTTTCCCGGGCCATCTTAGTTAATTTTATTTACTTCTAAGGAAATTTGAATGTCTGCATTGTTTCCCACACTGCTGATCTTTTAACTCTGTCACACGGCTGTTTAAAGTCCATAAAGACATGTTCTAATCTTACATTATATTTGTAAGTGTTCTCGACATCATGCATACTGTAAAGATATGGTCAGCTGTAGACCTCCCAGATCTAAAACCTGCCTGCTACTCGCCTAGAACCTTCTACTTACTCTCCTTGTTATAGCCATAGAAAGGATTTTCTTAGACGATACTGAGCAGAGATATTCCTCGGTAGTTCTTACACTGCATGCGTGATACTTTCTTATGTATAGGGCAGATGGTTGCTAAGTCCAGTCCTCTGGCGTTTTCTCTGTTTCCCAGGCCATTGTAATTATTTTATGTATCGTCCATACTAATATTTCACCTCCGTGTTTCAGCATTTCCGCCGTTACTAGGTCGTGTCCAGGAGTTTTGTTATTTCCAAGTTGCTTTATAATTACTCTTAGCTCTTCTATCGATGGTGGTTTTGTGTCAACTGCATCATCGTCTCCATCCACCTCTTGTTCTTCTTCAGTTTCTTCTCTATCCCCTCCATTTCTCCCTTCACCTACGATGTGTCTGTTTGACAGTAACACTTCGAAAAGAAAAGAAAAAAAAAAACCAGAAACATGGGCACAACATTTTGAACTATCAAACTGCCTGTCTCATCTTTCAGCATGTCCATCTTTGGCTGGTATCCTCTCTTTATTTGTCCCACCCCATAAAAGAATTCCCTCCCATGCTAATTTTCAAAGTTCAGCTGTATTTCATCCATCCTTTCCTCTACTCCTTTCTAATCCGCGCTAAATTCTTAGCTACCTGCTCTTCTCTTAAGAAATAACCACATTGTTTCGTGTAGGTCTCTGTAACATTCTTTGTCGAGCTTGATTTCTATCATCTAGCGCCTTTGACATCTCCTCATCAAACCATCCGCTTCTTTTCTGTTTACCTCTTTCTCCAAGTACCTCTTGAGCTGTTTTATTTAAAGCTATCTTAATTTCCTCCCATAGTACGTTGATATCCTTTCCCTCCATCCCGCTGATCCTTTGCAACTTCTCTTGCACTTCGTTTCTACACTCTTCCTTTTTCTTCTGATCTTTGAGCATCTCCACATTGTAGACCTTACTTTTCTTCAACCCAGCCCTTCTGGCTGTGGCTGCAATACTTTCTAAGGTTTTGATTCTTACCAAAAGAGGGTCTCGGTCAATATCCGCTCAACGGTGGCTAATCACATCCAAAATATCTGAGGCATGCCGTCCGTCTATCAATACAAGATCTATCTGATTTCTCGCCAACCCATCTGGTGATATCCAAGTCTCCTTATGAATGTCTTTGTGTGTGAAACAAGTGCTTTTAATTACTAGTCCTTTGCTAAAAACAAATTCAATCAGTTTCCAACCATTGTTATTTGATTCCAGGTGTTTATTATGAAGGCCTACCACCGAATGGTTCTCTTTCTCTTTACCTACTTTAGCGTTACAATACCCCAGGATAATTTTGACATCATACTTTGGCAGCTTATCACATATTTTCTCCAATTTCTCCTAAAATTCTTCTCTCTCTTCTTCAGCTGCAACTTCCGTTGGTGTACACACACTAATCTGAGTTAAGTTGGAGAATTTTCCCCTCAGCTTCAGTCGACATAATCTGGGGTTTACTGCTTCATATTCGCAGATTATACGGTTGTCTATAAGAAGGTAGCAACGCCAAGAGACTAGCGATTTGTAGGAAGACCTACACAGGATCGACGAATGGTGCAGAGACTGGCAGTTGTCGATTTGCGCATGCGTAGGAGAAAAAAGTCCACTAATGTACAATGACACGACTGGTGACGGATTGCTGGAAACAGTAATTACCACAAAATATCTAGGATTAACCATCCGGAGCGACCGTAAGTGAGATGACCACATAAAACAAATAGTAGAAAAGGCAGAGGACAGACAGAGATTCATCGGAAAAATCTTGTGGAAATGTAATTCATTCCTGAAATAAGTGGCTAACGAAACACTTATTCGATTGACTCTTGAGTATTACTCTCATCAGTTTGAGACCTTGGATTAATAGAAGAGATAGGCAAGATGCGGGGTCGAGTTGTCGGCTTGAGAATGTTGCGGAGATTCCAGGACGGAAAGTTTTACTATTATGATGATTTTTTTATTGCTACACAGCAAGGTCATTAGTAAGGTTTACTGTTGGAATTCCACGAGAGCACGTTCCGAGAAGAGTCGGACAACTTATTACTTCCTCCCACATAAGTCTCGCGAAATAACAAGAGAAAATTTGAGAAATTAGAACTAATACAGAGGTTCAAGCACAGTGATTCTTATTCTTCCCACCCATCAGACAGTCGTACCAGAAGTACCCCCCGCCACATACCGTCAGGTGGTTTGCAGAGTATAGACGTAGCTATAAATGTATGGACTTTTTTTGAGCTTCATCTAAATTTTGTTGAAACCATTGGAAAGAAATCTTTTTCACAGCTAAACGATGATGCAAGTTCGAACATACTGCGGTCATCACTGTGCCCAAGAATGCCTCTGTCTCATACTGAAGTGACATGCCAACCTCTTCAATCGTGTTAAAAACATCGACTTTTTTTCGAACAAAAACCAATTTTCGTCGGACTTCACGAAACTCATCGCTTACAGTAACATGACCAAGAAGCAGTTATGCCAACAAACCGTAAACAGTCTTTTCTGATGGAGGCTGGTTACCAAAAGATCAACAAAGCCTTTCTAAGCATTAGCTCTTTATGAAAGACGTACAATATCATCCAACTAAAACCTTCACATGAAATTTAGGTAGCTTGTGGAGTACACTCTCACGGTGGTTTATGAAAACTTATGCACTCAGAGTGGTGGAGATCTTTGATGTGTAAGCCCTCATCTCGTGGTCGTGCGGTAGCGTTCTCGCTTCCCACGCCCGGGTTCCCGGTTTCGATTCCCGGCGGGGTCAGGGATTTTCTCTGCCTCGTGATGGCTGGGTGTTGTGTGATGTCCTTAGGTTAGTTAGGTTTAAGTAGTTCTAAGTTCTAGGGGACTGATGACCATAGATGTTAAGTCCCATTGTGCTCAGAGCCATTTGAACCATTTTTTTGATGATCAGTAAAGATAGAACTGGTGCTAATGTATCAAGGAAAACTAAAAGTAAGTAATTAGTTAAACACGGCATGTATAATCTATCGACCTCGCTTGTGATACAGATACAGGTGTAAAAGTTGAGATAGAGAAGTGTGTAAAAATTTTTGTTGCTATGATTATTCGCTGCTTCATTTGGTACAGAACGTTTCGTAAAAGGTCTGAAGGAATTGCATTTGGCTCAGAGTGTAATCGTATCATGGCTGAAATGCGTTAGGACCATCCTCATTTAATACATTATATGGGTGCTATGAAAAAATGTTGAACTGTTTTCTTCGATAATGGACGCGGCCAATTTCCTTCTCAGTCTTTGTGCACTCCGACTGTGTGTTCCTTTTCTTAAAATCTTGTTGTCAGCCAGATGCTAAACCCGTATCTTATGCTAGATTGTCCCTCTAAATCCACTGAACCTACTTTCGACGGTGAAAAAAATTCGACGCTGTGCCAGGTTGTAAATGTACCCCACTGACCCAAGAAATTTCGAGACTGGATTAATAAAAAAAATAAAGAAACGTTAAGATGGTGTTTTTAATGCTTCAAATGTTCTACATAGTCTCCCCCAGTTCAGTGCACAAGAAGTTCATGTAATCACGTGAAACTGTCAGAAAAGTCGTCCTTTGGGATATCGTTCAACACGTGCGTCACGTTTGCTTGAATGTTGGATATGTCGTTAACGCTTTAACCTTTCATGCTAATTTCTGCACATTGTCGTTTTGTGGTAGGTTCGTGTTGATAACATAAGTTTCGTGGCCCTTGATGATATTTACCAGAATAGTATCGTCTGCGTTTTATGTTGCAATGAAGCCGCTGCCGGCGTCCACGAATCGTGGTTTCTTCGGGAGTCAAAGTGAACGGGACGAACTTTGAACACACCTTCTTTTTCTCCGAAACATACTGCAGTATTCTTGAACACGTGTTTTAGAGGTGTTGCCCCATTACGATTTGTGACAAAACAGTGTTGACACGCGTCAACTACTTAATACTGCCTGCTTACAACTAGCTGATCGAAAACCCATGTGTTAACAGTCGTTAGTTCAAGCTGCCACTGTAGTTATTGCGCTGACGACGCTTGTATGCCAGGAATAAAATCAGTCTCGGAACTTTTTTAACGGGTGATGTATGCTATGTAAACTTGAATTGAAGTGATTTAATGTACTGCCTGACCACAGCAGTCTATCTGGAATGGTAGACTAATTACAACACAAGGATGCGTGTATTACGACAGAGGACAATAATTTAGAAATATGAACTTTTTTAAAAGACCAAATACAGCTGTAAATCGTTTAATGAGACCTTATCAGTTTATAGAATATTATCAAAAGGAAATTATTTTGGGAAGGTAAATACCCACAACATCGCGTAGTGGTAAATTATAAATACCTATTCTAGTAGTAAAACTATGTATGCCGCGCCGAAAGATGTTTGAGGACGGAGGATAACATTTTAATCGACAGACAATAGATGTTCATCGTGATTTCACGGGTTGCTCATGCATATGACTGATCACAGAAAGTATTAGTTCCATTCAAACTACTCGTAAAAATTGATTACATAAGGGGACAATCAAATGAATATGGAACATCGGACACAACGGGACCATGGAATGATACCATTCCGATGTAATCACAACGGGTGATAAGACGTTTTTCCCACTGAAAGCTGAGACGACCAATTCCTGTTTCATAGAACGCGGTTAGCAGCTGACGGATCCGCAACCGAACCTACTCTTGCACTTCCTCATCCGATTGTAACCGATATCCGCAAATGTCTTTCTTCAAGTCGCCAAATGTATGACAATCATACAGTGAACGATCCGGACTGTACGGAGGATGCTGCTGTGTTTCCCAACCAAATCGCTGAAGTGTAGTCTTCGCCCGATTGGCAGTGTGGCGACGGGCGTTATTGTACAGCAGGATTATTCCGTCCACAACACTCCTATCAGTTTTGACTTGTTGGCGCATCACAGTTTCTACAAAGAGTATTCATGGCACTGCTCATTGATTGCGGTTCCAAGCTCGAAGAACCCAGTGAGGAGAGGGTCCCTGTCAATCGAAGAATAAAGTCATCATAAGCTTACCGGAACTTGTGTGAACAGGTCTAGATCTCTTTGGCTTTGGTGATATGTGATGGTACCACTGTTGGCTTTGCCATTTGCCCTCGGGATATCGAAATACTGTCGGACGGAGTCATCCTGTTGCACGATAACGCCCGACCCCACACTGCCTATCGGACGAAGGCTATGGTCCAGTGATTTGGTTGGGAAATACTGAAACATCTTCTGTACATCCCAGACCGTTCATCTTGCGATTTTCACATATTTGGTGACCTGAAGAAAGACATGCTTGGATGTCGGTTTCAGTCGGACGAGGAAGTTCAAGAGTGGGTGCGGTAGGGGAGCCGTCAGCTGCCGATCGCTTTCTACGAATGGAGGAATTGGAAATTTATGGTAAGGTCTTATGGGACCAAACTGCTGTCACCGGTCCCTAAGCTTACGCACTACTTAATCTAACTTACATAATTGATCGCCTCGTCTCCCAGTGGGATAAATGTCTTAATGCGTGTGGTGATTACTTTCGTATGGAACCATACCATGGTCCCGTTTTGGCGGATGCTTAGTTTTCATTTGCTGCCCCTGATTTATTCTTTGATTCTGATGTAAACGATACTATTAAAGAATGCCGGACGGAAAAATGTAACAGACCTTAACTTTTCAACTTAGACGTTGTAGATGAGGACGACAAAGATTGTTTAGAATTTTGTCCTTAAAAAATTTTTATTTATAAGAATACCAAAACGAAAGTAATTGTAAATTAAATTAGATCATGAAATTTCAATTTAATTTCTCATTTCAGTTTTTCCAGTTATCTGTTCAATTCTAAACGATTTTTTTTGTCTTGGCGAATCCAGTTTATTTTCAGGGTTTTGGACAAATCACTGGAAACAGTTATTACAGTAAAATACCAAGGAGTAACCATCGAGAGCGACCTCATGCTGAATGAACACACAAAACAAACAGTACGAATAGCAGATGCCACGCTGAGATTCACTGGGATAATCGCTAGGAAAAATAAATCATCCACAAAAAAGAAGTGGCTTGGAAAAAACTTTTCGACCGACTCTTGAGTATTTCACATTACTGTGAGACGCTTACTAAATTAAATTAATAAAAGAAATGGAGAAGAACCAAAGAAGAGAGAAGTGTTTTGGAAAAAATTGGAAATTTATGGTAAGGTCTTGTGGTACCAAACTGCTGAGGTCATCGGTCCCAAAGCTTACGCACTTCTTAATCTAACTTAAGCTAACTTACGCTAAGGACAACACACACACCCATGACCGTGACCGTGACAAGACGCCTCAGACCGGCAAAGTGTTCTCTTCGTGAGGTTGTTCAGTCGGCGCGGGAACGTTAGGAGATGCTCAACAAACTACTATGGCAGATGTTGTAAGAGAAGCTTTGTTTACCACGAGAGGTTTGCTGTTATAATTCTGAGATCGCAATTTCGAAGAGGAGTTGCACGATATATTACCTCCTCCCATATACGTCTCGCGAATCACGTATCACGAAGAAGAAAACAGAGAAATTAGAGCTCTTACGGAGGTTTATCGACAGTTATTCCTACCATGGGAATAGAACAGGAAAAGCGGAGGGGTAGAGACGACGAGACAGCGGTACCAAAAGTCTGTTCCGCAACACATACGCTTGCTTCCAGAATACAGAAATAGTTGTACCAGCGCCGTAACTAGTGTCAGCACCTGCAGATTCTCTTGTAGAATAATCATCCCCCACGCCATCAGGTAAGGACAGACGAACGCACACAAAAAATATCACAAAGTTATATCAGCCGTCTTTTGCCTTAGCATAAACATACGAGGGAAGCTTGGGAAATCCTTGCCCACAAATCAAAGGACTAGGCGTGTGATTTTTATGTCTAGAGGTTGGTAAAACCTTTAACAGTCTTTGTATGAGACGGATAGTCCGTATGTGCAGTAGTTGGCCGTAGGCAGCTGTCTGAACATGATGCGGCGTGGTTATTTGGAACGGAGAGATTCAAGTGTCATGCAGCAATAAAGCTTTTTTTGTTAAAGCAGGTTTGACGCTAACTGAAATTCACTCAACGCTCATAAATGTGAATGGTATATATTGCCTTTCACTTTCAGTTGGTCAAGAAATAGGGTACCGAATTCAAAAGATACAGTGAAAGACTATAATAGGATTTACAAGAAGGACGTCAGAAAAGTGAAACTACCCCATCAGTGGTCAGGAAATGCACGATTTGATGTTTGAAGATCATCCAAACCTAATATTCCTCGGAAGATGGCTGAGCAGAAGTGGTCATATTTCTTGCCCAACTACGTCCCCTTTAGATCATTGCCTTTGAGGGTTGTTGAAAGGGAAAATCTGCAAAGACAAAATAAACGTAAGAGGTGTATTCAAATTGTTCAAATGGCTCTGAGCACTATGGGACTCAACTGCTGTGGTCATTAGTCCCCTAGAACTTAGAACTACTTAAACCTAACTAACCTAAGGACATCACACACATCCATGCCCGAGGCAGGATTCGAACCTGCGACCGTAGCAGTCGCACAGTTCCGGACTGCGCGCCTAGAACCGCGAGACCACCGCGGCCGGCCAGAGGTGTATTGATGTTTCGGATTATTACATTATTTAGAAGCCCAAAATCGTCATCAGCAACATCATGAAAGTGAATCGTTTTCGCATCATCTTCTTCGTCAATCTTCCTGAAGAGGGCACGTTATTTTCAAAATACTACTCTTTCCAGCTCTCGAGCTTTTAGACACATTCGTGTCACAATAGCTCCCTTACACAACAACGTCTATTCAGAACATCAATACGCACCAAAGCTATCAATACACACCAAAAATACTTCTTTTAGCTGAAAAATGATGATCCAGAGATTATTTATGGTATTATCTGTATGTGCTTCCATCAACTAGAAGACATCTCAAAAATTTATATCACACTGTTTTTCACAATCGCTCTTGTAGCATTAACTGCAAAAATTACAATTTTGACTTGCTTCGGTTGGGAAATATCTGATTTTATAAAATGGAATTGACGTGCCTCAGATACAGAATTCTGAAACATGCTACCCCAAAGAACCGAAGGCACAAGAAACCAAACCAGGGCAAGCGGCTGATGACAGTCGAAATTATATATGCTTTCTAAAGTTCCTCTTCTTTTAGTTCAGGAATCGTTGCAGGATTTTCTGTGCACAACAAACCCTCCTGAATCCATTGCTCTTCTCTATGAAGTCCTACATGTTTGTAAAATTATCCGACAGGCTATGTGGCGAACTGCAGTGCCTCACTATTAAGCTTTCAATGTGTATAATTATCAAAACAGTAACTGAAAAATAGTAGAAACATGTTTTACTTACATTAAGTTAACAACGTTTCTTCTGGCCACTGATTTTTTTTTTTTATCTTTCAGTCTCTCACCAGCGGGAACAGGGAGAACACACCGAGTGCCTAATGTCTATCGATGCCTTAAATTACATTACGGTGATATGCCTCTTCGTATTTGGATCGTAGGAGAAGCCTGTATCCAGTTTGTCAGGCGTTATTGTTCTGTCTTTGCTCGGGAGGTTGTGATTTAGACTCTATTGTTTCCCGCAGAGCTGACGGAGACCTCCCTAAAACATTTCAGATGATCGTGGTGTTGATCACTTGGATGTTTGTTTCGTTTGGATTTTTTCTTAATTTTCTTTTTCATTTATTGTGTGTCTCAACAGTTTGGTTTTCTTATATTCGTGGAATTTTATGGAGAGGTACATTTGTGTTTTGAAAAACTACTTTCTATTATTGGCTCAAATGGCCCTGAGCATTATGCGACTTAACTTCTGAGGTCATCAGTCGCCTAGAACTTAGAACTAATTAAACCTAACTAACCTAAGGACATCACACACATCCATGCCCGAGGCAGGATTTGAACCTGCGACCGTAGCGGTCGCTTGGTTCCAGACTGTAGCGCCTAGAACCGCACGGCCACTCCGGCCGGCCTTCTATTATTACTTCTTCCTTATATTCTGTAGCTAGTGCTCTGTTGTTTTAATGTTCTGTATGCATTTTGACTGTGAACTGAATCCAATCCTCTCTGACGGGAAACACCGATA
This sequence comes from Schistocerca gregaria, assembly GCF_023897955.1. Taxonomy (NCBI): domain Eukaryota; kingdom Metazoa; phylum Arthropoda; class Insecta; order Orthoptera; family Acrididae; genus Schistocerca; species Schistocerca gregaria. The sequence goes on from NC_064931.1 coordinate 548,042,869, forward strand.
TGTAGTTGTACACTACATTGTTACTAGTCTTTATCCGAGCCTTCTTGCTATAAAGAAGAATTTTTGGCTGAAGACAGAGTGTATTGAATGCGTCGGTTTTATTATATATATTTGAGCGTTTCACTATTTGCCCCGTTGGCCCTGTCTCTCAATAACTGTAGAAGTTTGCATGTTTTGCTAGCTTTTTCTGTTGTGGTTCTTGTGTGATGGATCCATGACATCGTATTGTCTAAGGTTATTCTACGATATGTAGTAGTCTAATTTGCTTTTGCTACTTCCACCCATAGACGTACTTTTTGCGTCCTCGGCGACATGTTTGACGAATTGCGTGTGGATCTGTGTTAAATACTACTAATAAGTTTTTTATGTCAGTTTTTTATGGTCATGTCTTTAGCCTTCGTTCTACTTTTTGTATGTCATTGTCATTGGGTTGGTTTAATTCCTTCAAGGTCGGTTGGAGACACCAATTTACTGACTTATAGCGATGCCCCTTGGCTATATTTTATAGTTTGTCTGACTGCCTATGTGTACATGTTGTGTATCGGGGCGATAGAATTGTATGTTGTGGTACACCTCTTTCTGGGAGGATTGTTTCTGACTGGATATCATTTACTAGTACCCAGGACGGTCTTCGTACAGGACATTTGACATAAATGGGTGCGTCGTTTTAATATACACATTTGTTGTAGTTTGATGCATACCCTCTTCTGCCACACTTAGTCACATGTTGTTCTGTTTCGATAAATAGGAATGGAATGGATCAGGTTCATCCCTTGAGTAGTGCCACTGCAGAAACTTAGTATGGGATCCAGAGGGCATTTTTATGGTGTGTCACGACGTATTTATGAATAAATTAATGGGAATTTAACAATGATTATCTGTTCACTCACTTAACAATTTGTCGCTAATTTTGTGATTTACATATTATCCCCACTTTCCTTTTTTATTTCTGTGTTCAATAAAAGCAGAATACAAACATGTGCTTTTTGTTAATCATTAGGCAGAACATAGAGTCAACATAAGGCATATAAAAGAGCGACTGATCGGATGTCTCCATTGCAGCTAATTGGTTATAAGCACACCTTCGCAACTAATCAGCTTGATCGAGCTGAAATTGTGACGCTCGTCAGTTTCGTCTCAATAATTCAGCCGGCGTAACGATCGAGATCAACTCACCAGATGGCTGCACGTGCCACTGTCTACCCTACACGTACGGCAGGAAGCGGACGTCCTTGCCGCAGCTGAGCAGTGTCTGTAATAACATTGCACTGGGCATCGGGAACCATGCAGGGCGCTGCCACAGACTCTGCAGAGATATGATCGAAGGGCGATCTGATCACTAACTGACATCAACGGTAGTAGACTTGTTGTATTCTTCAGTCAGAAGATTTGTTTAATGTAGCTCTCCATGTCAGTCTATCATGAGCAAGCCTTTTCATTTCCGAATAACTACTGCAAACTATATTCATTTAAACCTGCTTACTGAATTGATGCCTAGGTCCTATTCTACAATTTTTTCCCCTCGCACTTCCCTCAACTGTTCCTCTAGGACTGAGGATGTGTCTCATCAACTGATCTCCTTTTTTAGTCAAGTTGTATCATCGGCTTCTCTTTTCCTCAGTTTGATTCGGTACCTACTCACAAGTTACTCCAACTCATCTAATCTTTATCATTCTTCTGTAGAACCACATTTCCTAAGCTTCTTTCCTCTTCTTGCATAGACTGCTTATCGTCCACGATTTTCTTCCGTACGAGGCTATATTCCAGACAAATACGTTCAGAAATATATTTCCTAACACTTAAATGTCGTATATTACATGTTAAATTCCTATTTTTGGGAAATTATTTTCTTGCTTACCAGTCTGTATTTTATATCCTCTCTACATCGGCCAAATACCGAAACACATTTACTTTTAATGTCTCATTTCATAATTTATTTCCTTCACCATCACCTGACCGAGTTACAATATCACTTACAAATCTCAAGCTTTTGTAACTTGCCACTGAACTTTAATTCCCTTTCGAATTTTCTCCTCAGTTTCCTTTATTACTTGCTCAGTACACAGGTTGAATAGCCATTCACGAAATAACGTAGCAACTCATCCTGTATTGAATGAATACTATGCAGTAGGGAAACTGGTTCGAGACATTCTGATCTTACAAGGGGAGTGCCAGGGTTGGGACATGAAGTTCGGAGTGGGAATGCGCGTGTTTGCAGCACTACCCCATAGAGTTACAATGCCCCAGCCATACGGCCACATGGCCAGCCATTCACTAGAAAAAAGCTCCGAAACTTTCAGTCCTACAGTATGTAATACCCATGCGCCCGATCACTGAACGTTGACATCCTTTACTTTTCAGCGCCTCCAGACTCCACCGATTATGTGCTTTCGCAATGCTGACGCATTGTATTTTGTATTCTAACAGAATATACGTAGCCTCTTTTGATTTTTTTCCCCCGGGGGTTCATAATCGTCCGCAGATTTGTCTATTGTAATCTCTTCGAATTCTACATCTTCACCACCTTCATTCTCGTGAACTAACTCTTCATCAACCACGATAGTGTTTTCGCTCAAGAAATCTATCACAGTGCTGTACAACTACTGTGCCATCAGCATAGCTTCGTGTGGAATTGACGGCGAACCTTCTGACGCTAGTAAATCGTTTTCAACCAGCAGTGCATTGAAATGGGTAACTGCATCTTTAATCAGCAACTTCGATTTCTCACTGTGTAGAGAATCGTCGGTAATATCTTCTACAAGTCCCTCAGAACTCGCGATGTGTTCACTTCGAAGCATTGTAACCACAAAACGTTAGCAACAGGAAAAACTTGCACACACGTGTACTAGTCCCAAGCGCGCAAAAGCAACTACTAGGTTCTTCTTCCCTGTTTGTAGTGCAGGTAGCGCGGATGCGCGGCTATCCCTTCGCTCGCCAAGTTTGTCAATTGCCCCTTTCTGGGGACCCTCGTTTATAGCGGTCTCATGACATTGAAGTCGAACGTGTACCTGAACTAGCCGGATAGAAGCCGCACGCTCCTGTTCGACGGATGTTATGTATAATATTCATGATGGAAATGAAATATTGTCAGTACACAGTACGAACGAATATTTGAAGGAAATAATTTGGTTGGAAAAGTTGAAAATGTTGAAAGAACAAAAGTTTTCAATTTGAAAGTCATTGTATTTTTTTTCAATAAGGAGAAGCAAATAGATACTTTGAAAATACGAAGCACGAATTGTTACCAATATTGCATCGGCCACCGCGCCATTCGGTTCAGTGAGCGGGCGCATGGGTATTTATACAGGGTGTTACAAAAAGGTACGGCCAAACTTTCAAGAAACATTCCTCACACACAAATAAAGAAAATATGTCATGTGGACATGTGTCCGGAAACGCTTAATTTCCATGTTAGAGCTCATTTTAGTTTCGTCAGTATGTACTGTACTTCCTCGATTCACCGTCAGTTGGGACAACTGAAAGTAGGTAATGTTGACTTCGGTGCTTGTGTTGACATGCGACTCATTGCTCTACAGTACTAGCATCAAGCACATCAGTACGTAGCATTAGTGTTCATCACGAACGTGGTTTTGCAGTCAGTGCAATGTTTACAAATGCGGAGTTGGCAGATGCCCATTTGATGTATGGATTAGCACGGGGCGATAGCCGTGGCGTGGTACGTTTGTATCGAGACAGGTTTCCAGAACGAAGGTGTCTCGACACGAAGACGTTCGAAGCAATTGATCGGCGTCTTAGGGAGCACGGAACATTCAAGCCTATGACTCGCGACTGGGGAAGACCTAGAACGACGAGGGCATTTGCAATGGTTGAGGCAATTCTTCGTGCAGTTGGCGATAACGCTAATGTCAGCGTCAGAGAAGTTGCTGCTGTACAAGGTAACGTTGACCACGTCACTGTATGTAGAGTGCTACGGAACAACCAGTTGTTTCCGTACCATGTACAGCGTGTGCAGGCACTATCAGAGCTGATTGGCCTCCACCAGTACACTGCTGCGAATGGTTCATCCAACAATGTGTCAATCCTCATTTCAGTGCAAATATTCTCTTTACGGATGAGGCTTCAAATGGTTCAAATGGCTCTGAGCACTATGGGACTTAACATCTATGGTCATCAGTCCCCTAGAGCTTAGAACTACTTAAACCTAACTAACCTAAGGACATCACACAACACCCAGCCATCACGAGGCAGAGAAAATCCCTGACCCCGCCGGGAATCGAACCCGGGAACCCGGGCGTGGGAAGCGAGAACGCTACCGAGCGACCACGAGATGCGGGCGATGAGGCTTCATTCCAACGTGATCAAATTGTAAATTTTCACAATGAACATGTGTGGGCTGACGAGAGTCCGCACGCAATCGTGCAATCACGTCATCAACACAGATTTTCTGTGAACGTTTGGGTAGGCATTGTTGGTGTTGTCTTGATTGGGCTCCATGTTCTTCCACCTACGCTCAATGAAGCACGTTATCATGATTTCATACGGCATACTCTACCTGTGCTGCTAGAACATGTGCCTTTACAAATACGACACAACATGTGGTTCATGCACGATGGAGCTCCTGCACATTTCAGTCGAAGTGTTCGTACGCTTCTCAACAACAGATTCGGTGACCGATGGATTGGTAGAGGCGAACCAATTCCATGGCCTCCACGCTCTCCTGACCTCAGCCTTCTTGACTTTCATTTATGGGGGCATTTGAAAGCTCTTGCCTACGAAACCACGGTACTAAATGTAGAGACTCTTCGTGCTCGTGGTCCCGGCGGAGGTTCGAGTCCTCCCTCGGGCATGGGTGTGAGTGATTGTCCTTAGGATAATTTAGGTTAACTAATGTGTAAGCTTAGGGACTGATGACCTTAGCAGTTAAGTCCCATAAGATTTCACACATGAAATTTTCTTCGTGCTCGTATTGTGGACGGCTGTGATACAATACTCCATTCTCAAGGGCTGCAGCAGCGCATCAGGAATTCCATGCTGCGGAGGGTGGATACATGTATCATCGCTAATGGGGGACATTTTGAACATTTCCTGAAACAAAGTGTTTGAAGTCAAGCTGGTACGTTCTGTTGCTGTGTGTTTCCATTCCATGATTAATGTGATTTGAAAAGAAGTAATAAAATGAGCTCTAACATGGAAAGTAAGCGTTTCCGGACACATGTCCACATAACATATTTTCTTTCTTTGTATGTGAGGAATGTTTCCTGAATGTTTGGCCGTACCTTTTTGTAACACCCTGTATACTGTAGGACTGAAGTTTCGGAGCGTTATTCTCGTGAATGGCTGGCCAACTGTCCGTATGGCTGGGGTAGTGCTCTATGGGGTAGTGTTGCGAACACGCGGCGTCCCACTCCGTACTTCATTTCCCAACCCTGGCACTCCCCTGGTTAGTGTTTCAGCAGTAGACAAATCTCGTTCCTTAAAAGAAGTCAAATTCTCGAAGTTCGTGTTAAGTTTCTGCACGCACGTACGTAGAGCAGGGCTCTGAATTGCACGTCCGCCGCACGTGAAGGTAGGTGCTGCAGGCAAAACAGCCGTCCCGGCTGCAGCGGAACCGGTTGGCTCATGTCACGTTCAAGGTAGCCGCCATGCAGGTGGCTTCCAGAAACGTTAGCACCTAATCAGCTGCAGCAATCACCTTTCACTGGCGACTGATCTTTCTATAGCGCTTATTTATTTGTTTCTGGAAAAGTTGCTAGTTAAAGACATTCGAGTGGAACAAATTAAAATTTTTGTGATCCTGTCGAGAATCAAAGACCTCGACTGTGAAAATTTGTAAACCTGTTTTGAGGAATTGCACAGCTCAAATGGTCCTGAGCACTATGGGACTTAACATCGGAGGTCAAGCTGGCCGCAGTGAACGAGCGGTTCTAGGCGCTTTAGTCCGAAACCGCGCGACAGCTACGGTCGCAGGTTCGAATCCTGCCTCGGGCATGGATGTGCGTGATGTCCTTAGGTTAGTTCTTCAACTCAACTACCATAGGAGTTGACTGAAAATCTCCGTCGTGCTTTCGCACTTACTGAATGAATAATATGATGCAGTAAAATGATGTGTTCTACTTTCGGAACAGAGACGGCAAAAGGAAGATGGATATACGTATTATGGGATGGAACTCGGATTGAGTACAGTGATTTAGCTTCATATCTAAGAATGGTAGGTACCCGCAATCGAGGAACAAGGTGGACGCGCCAAGAGCAACAAGAGTTTATATTTAAATACAGGATTTAGTTTAGTTTTTATTCTAACAAGCTTCTGCGTGTTCTACTACATTTTTCTACTACATTGACTAGTGTACAAGAACTTATTCTAAAATTTTGCTTAAATTTAGTGCATCTGTACCGTGTGAGCTTACTTTGGAGTGCAGCATAAACCAGAAAGAACGTAGCGGAAGCATTTGTATTGGATCCAGTTATTATTAGGGTTAGTGTTATAGTCCTTGTAATATAGGCAAATATTGATAAAAGGTGGACAAGGACTGCACCTGTTGTACACTGACGTAGGGAGAACTGGTGACTTGCTTTTAACAGCTGGAAGTTGTGTTGGCCAGCAGTCTGAAGCTTCAGACTGCTGGCCAGGGCTGCGAAGGTGTTGGGGCGCCTAGGATGAATGCTTTGGTACATCTGGTGGCTACAGCGTCGCCTGGGATCCCTCATCTCGCAGAGCCTGCCGATTCGTTCGTCCTGGCCAGTTGACACATCAATATGAATGATAAACAGTGGCGAGGATGCGCTGAAGATACATTTGACGAAGCACATAACGGCTCGTCTGTTGGGACCGGGACCGATCTTCCTTAAAAGCCTGAACAGATGCAGAGAGTGGGATTGCTTGTGTTTTAGAAGCTCCAACATTAGGAGGGTAAGTGAGATTAGGGTAGTAGCGGCCAGGTCGGCAAGTAAGGGCAGTAGTCCACTCTGCCTGGTGTGGGGAGCCACGTGTGAGATGTGGAGGAGGAGCTGCCGCAGCGACTGAGCCCACTGGGTGCACCCTACTGCAAATTTTGATTCATGTCCGAAAGCGGCTACTATGGTAGCGGAGCGCGTGTGACCTGCACATGTGAGTTTTTTATATATAGAGAAATCCGTTAACAGGCCCGATGAGATACGTTCTAACTTCAGGTAGGGGAAGAATACTATCTTCGTTTTGTAAAGAGAGTAGCGTTAGTCATAGCAGATTGGAGAAAGAAAATGTTAATATAGTATTAGTTAACGGCAGGAACGTCAATGGAAAGAGCCAGAATTGGTGTGGCTTATAGACGGTAACAATGCCCACATAGTACCAGGGACAGAAAGTTGGCTGAATGCGTATAGTAACAACACAGATTCTAAATTCCGATTGCACTGCATATCGCAAAGACAGGTTGAATGCCGATGATACATAGTGAGGCTAGTACAAATTCCGAATGCGAAATTATTTGGTTGAAGATAAGTGTGAAAGGAGGATCAAACATGGTCATCGGATGTTTTTATAGACCTCCTTCACCAGGAGCAATCGTGGCGAAACATTTGAGGAAAAACTTGAAGAATATTTCGCATAAATTCCAAGGTCGTGTTATAGTACTAGACAGAGATTTCAACTTACCAGCTATAGACTGGAAGACTCAAGTGGTTAGGACAGATAGTAGGGACAGGGAATTGTGTGCAATCGTTTAAATGCCTTATCCTAAAATTATTTTGAGCAGTCAATCAGAGAACCGACTTGTGAAAGCTACATATTACATGTCCTGCTCACTCAAAAGGTAAGAACTTTCCGATTCAGTTAACGTAGAACAGGGAATCAGAGAGCATAAGATCGTTACAGCATCACTGAAGACGGCTGTAAGTAGGTATGTAAAAAAAAGTTGAAAACAAAATTTCTGTTTAGCAAGATCGTAAAAAAAAAAAACAGTATTCAGGTTAATTGAGCGGCCAACATGCAAATTTCATCTCCAGGACGGGAAATGTTGAGCATCAATGGAAATAATTGAAGAGTATTGTACAATACGCTTCAGGGACATATCTAATGATTGATAGGAAGGAAACATCGTGGTTTAACAGTCATATTATAAAGCTGCTACGAAAGAAACGAAAGAAACGAAAGAAAAGAGAGATTCGCGGTAAATCTGAACGTAGCATAATCCTCGCAGACAAACAAAGGCTAAACGCAAGCAAAATAAGCCTAAGGCAGTGTTCAACAAATTATAAAGTAAAGTTGTATCTACCTATTTGACACAAACCCTAAGAAGTTTTGGTCTTACGTTAAATCAGTAAATGAATCGAAGCCATCTGTCCAGATACTCTGTAGACATTATGGCATCGAATAGGAGGATGGCAGAGAGAAGATCGAAATACTAAACGCCATTTTCTGAAACTGTTTCATTTTGGGAAATTGCTTTGTAGTTCCTCCTTTAAATAGTCGTAAGAACGTCAGAATTACAGATAGCAAAATAAGTGACCACGGGATAGAAAAGCAGCTGAAATCATTCAGCAGAGGAAAAGCCACTGGGCTTGACTGGATACCACAATTATTTTACACAAATGACGCGAACTAACTCGCTGCTCTTCTAGCAACAGGTCAACGCATTTCGCTGGAGACGCGAAGCATTCCTTCTGATTGGACAAAAAGTGCAGGTCATTGCTGCTTTCGAGAAGCGTCGTCGAAGAGACGCACAAAACTAGAACTGTATCTCTGATATCTCTCTGTTGTAAAATTCTGTAACATATTTGCTGCTCTCAGTTATGAATTTTCTACAGACCTAAATGTCCTCCTTAGGAATCAACATGTTCGTCCACGAGACCCACAAAGCAGTAGATACCAGAGCCCAGGTTGGTGCCGTGTTTTTTGACTTCTAGAAGGCTTCTCGATACATTTCCGCACTGCTAACTAATGAACAAAATATGAGGATACGGATATCAGAACAGTTGTTTGACTGCACTGAAGAATTTCTAGCAAACAATACACAGCAATTCATTTTCAACAGAGATAAACCTTCAGATGTAAAAGTAGCTTCAGGCGTAACCAAGGAAGCGTTATGGGACCATTTTTTAGAACAGATATAAATGATCTAGGGGATAACGTTGGAAGTTCCATGAGGCTTTTCGCGGATGATTCTGTTATATATAGACAAGTCGCAACGCCAGTAACTGTAGCGAAATGCAGGGAGATCTGCAGAGGAATGTCGCTTGGTGCAGAGAATGTCTGTTGACCCTCAACATAATTAAATGTAAATTACTGTGCATAAATAATCACTAAAAACGGTCACATCCTTCAAATATCTACAAGCATCCTTCGGAGCGATTTAAAGGGCAATGTCCACATAAAATTAATCGTAGCTAAGGCAAATGTCAGACTGAAATTCATTGAAGAATCGTGAGGACGTATAGTCCACCTACATAGGAAGTAGCTTGCAAAACCCTCGGTCGATCAATAGTTGTGTATTATTCTTCATTCTGGGATCCATACCAGATTAGAGTGATAGAGAAAATAGATAAGATCAAAAGAAGAGCAGGCGCGTTTCGTTACAGGTTCATTCAGTAAGTGCGAAAGCGCGACGGAGATTTTCAGTCAACTCCTATGGTAGACGTTGCAAGAGAGGCCTTCTGTATTGTGTGCCTTACTGCTAAAGTTCAGAAAGCGTACGGTCCTAGAGCAGTGACTAATACAGGCTTCCTCCTACGCACATCTTGCGAAAAGAGCATGAAAGTAAAATTAGAGGGAACAGAACTCAGGCGGAGGCTAACCAGCAATCGTTGATACTGCGAACCATTAGCGAGTGGAACAGAAAAACGGAGAAATGGCAGTAGTACACAACAAAGTATCCTCCGCCATAGAATGTAAGGCGATCTGCGGAGTATAGATGTATATGCAGATATAGCGAGATACAGCATATTACTTCAGACAGAACTCGAACCACATCAAGCAAATGTCTGTGCGGGGCGGGTACCGTTCTATCCACGGTAAGTAAGATGTAAGTATCTCGCTGAACGAAACAATTCGTATCATCACTGCATGTCTGCGAGATGCTCCTGTCCATCCACCAGTGCTCCAACTTTACACGAAGGAAAGTTCCATCTGCGGTCTACAACTAAAAAATTCATTGTGACACATGACCTTCACTTCAAGGACATGAGCAATCTACGAAGAGACAAAGATCCCCAAACAGCCTCAAGGAATTAACGTCGAAATCAAACCTAGCCCTGAAGCAGCTAGGCTGACCAAATTACCTTCAAAATGACAGCTCCTAGCACGACGATGTAAACCACCGAGGAATTGCTTCTGGATTAGACTAAAGCTGTGCTTCTTTTAAATATCTGAACCTCCTGGGCTCTACGGTGACCAGAACTAAAGATCAAGGATGTATGTGAAGTTTCTCTGAGCATGGAAATAATTTGTTATGTATGGTGAAGTATTAAATGCTCTGAATGTGCAGTTAGTAGTCTCAAGGATGCACACTGGACGTACGCAAATTTTGAGTTAATGATATAACAGCTTCAGTTCTCTTATACTTCTATAATTTACACTACATTTTACTTATTTACATATCCATTTGCAATCATTCAGCATCTTCTTCTGAACATATTGGCACCCAGACATTTATGATATGTATAAATAATTTGTTGTTTATTAATTTGAAGTTGTCACGGATAAAATACATGAAGCGAAAGGCTATCTGCAGTATGTAAGCAACTTTACTGCTATTACAAGACTTGAAGCTTAAGAAAAGGGAGTAACTGAAAAGAGACTGAGCCTACCCCCCATGTTATTCATTCTGTACGTGAAGTAAGCAACATAGGAAACCAAAAAGAACTTTGGAGGTGGAATTCAAGTTCACGAGACGAAATAAAAAATTTAAGGTAATCCGGTGAGCTTATAATTCTGTCAGAGACCACAAAGCCGTTGTAAGAGCAGTTGAACGAATTGTTCAGTGACTTGAAAATAATGGAAGTTGAAAATGAACAGATAGAAGCTTCTGAAAAAATGGTTTTGCAGGAGAAGGCCGAAGACAGACGGGTAACCAATGAAGAGAATCTCAACTTGTTGGGAGCAAAGATTTTCAATGTCACGTAATAACTAATATTGCTAGGCACTGGCTAATTTAATACTTTTGTGAATAATGGGAGGGACATGGGGAGTAATCCATGAGGCAGACCAACGTTCGAATAGATCGCAAGAGCAAGCAGTTTCAAACGGATGTAGGTTGTAGCCTTTACGAGGAGATGAAGAGACTTTCACATGCTAGACTAGCTTAGAGAGCTGAAGCAAACCAGTCTTCAGACTGAAGAGCATAACAAAAACATACTTACGCACTTGCTTATTTACCACAGGTGTATAAACTTCTACAGGCAGTCTTTTACAATGGACCAGATGCTTAATAGTTTCTAGTCCAATACAGGTCTATATATGCATCACAAAAACATTCGGCTGTAACGATAAGTTCACCACCACTATAAATTATAGAAGTTCTGAAGTGCTGGAAAGAATACCATTAATATAAAAAGAACCAAGAGAAGGAAGGAGCCGGGAAATATTATAAAGCTGCAAGAAAATAAAACATGTGATTTTGCTATTAGTGGTAGATCTTGTGGATTTAACTAGTGCTCTTCCTAGGAGCTGAGCAATACTTTTAGGTCTGAAATTAATACGATATGTAAGTTTTTAGACTTTAATAAGTCATTTTTCAGTTAATTTCGTGCAGAGAAGACGCTTGAATAGATGGTTGTGTTATCTGAAAATGGAAAGTAATTTAATACCAATAGACAGGAGGCGTCTTGGAATTTATTTATGAAGGAAATCTTTTTCTCGTGAAAGGAAAAATGAGATATGAATATTGTGGTCAATGCAGCAAGTAGAGCCAAAATTGATTACTCCTCCTATTTATTCACGACAAGACTAGCTTTTTTTTGTAGGTTTCAGTAATTTACTGACAAGAAATTATGTTGGTTACGAATTTCATATAAAATGAACACAGTGTGTAGGATCTGTAATGGTTTAGGCATTGTAGAACGAGTACTACTTGGCACTGGGCCATTACTGCATATGTCATAATTCTATTTTCAGTCTATATTTATGTTACACCACTGAAATGAATTAAGCTTAATGTTCGAACGATTTCTTGCTTTTATGACAGTAAAGGCATTTGTTTCACCCACACTATTGCATGTATCTTTACACGTACGATATGTGCAGAGCTATTTTAACTACATGATACAGGCTATACTGAAAATTATTTTTTAACAGAAAAGGTGGAGATAAGGCGACGGTTTTTATATCGTACTATGGTAAGCTCTTGCTGCTAGAAGCACGGTCATAACTTAACCCATCAGCTGATAGTCTGCTGCCTTACGTAAACGTATGTTAAGATCTAGATGTAGGCTGAAGCTGGACAATTCTGTGATTTTCTGTTCGTATAAACCAGCCCCTAGGCATTCAAAGGATTTTACGTCAGAGGACCTCACGCAATAGTATCGAGCGTCGTGGTAACGGTACAGCAGATGACATGGCAATTGAGAAATTCGTCTGAGTTACGTTAAGTTGCTTAGAAAGGGTAGACGGGGCTTAAGAAACAGAAAATAACAAACAGTGGCACGCAACAGGCATCTGTATTTTTCTCTTAACACACGTAGTTCATATGCGCAAAAATGTTTTCCAAATTAGTATTGTATCAAATACAGCATACATGAGCTAGAACTGGTGAACATCCGTAATTTGCGATACCAGGAAGGTCACAGGACTGGCCAGTGTGCTGCCAATGGCTCATCCCTAAAGGCTAGGACGAGAGTGCTTCGAAGCTATCTTAAGTCTGAGAGGAGAGCTTCCTGAATGGCAAGGCCACTGTATATTCAACAGTTTCTGGTGAAACTACCTCCTATTGCCAAGAATTGGTGGTATTTATGTACGTATATTAGTAAGTCATATGATTCCATATCGAGTGTTTTATTAGTCTTGAAGTATCAGTTCCAGACGGCCATGATTTTCGTAATTTGAACCTTATAAGGGAATGATCAGACTTGTCATGTCGAAAGCTATGTTAACTTTTTCTCCACTATTTGGCACCTTTGAAATAGTTCGTATTCTAAATTTTAACTGTCCACATGAACTGTGAGTTAGTAAAAAACTATCAAATATGACTTTTTTCACATGGTTTCCGCGCGTGACACTGCTTCTTCTACAGCCCCAAATTCTCTCGCTGCACTACGCCAACGCCATTCAGAGACAAGGTGGCTACGTGCTGCTCTCCTGTCACAGCTACGTGTGCGGTGATTCGCTTACTGAAATCTACCAAAAGAGAACTAAATATTCGAAGAGCAATATAATTCATATTTTATCTAACTTTCTTTCCAAATCTTCGTGTGGTATGTGTAAATAATTACGAAATTTCCAACACGTCTGCGTTAATTTCATTTCTCGTAACTATTGGTAAAATGTGAAATTTGGAAATTTTTGGTAAGGTCTTTCGGGGCCAAACTGCTGAGATCATCGGTCCCTAATCTTACACACTACTTAATCTAACTTAAACTAACTTACGCTAAGGACAACACACACACACACACACACACACACACACACACACACACACACACACACACACACACACGCCCGAGGGAGGACTCGAACATCCGACGAGGGGAGCAGCGCGGGCCGTGACAAGGCGCCCAAGACCGCTCGGCTAGCCCGCGCGGCAAATGTGAAATATTGATACAATTTTCAAAGTATACATTTTTGTACTATATGAACATAAAAGACTTACGACAACTGACAGCTGTGAGAGTAGCACATACACTTAGACTTTTTACAGAAAACTGGGCCATAGTTGGAAATGAGTTGTGTCTAATATTGCTACATTTTGAAGAGTGCTCTGCATGTTAAATCAGATTTTGAAAGTTGGAAGAAAAGTAATGACTTGCGAGAGGTGAGATAGGCGAGGAAAATGTGGTGTTGTGTTACCGAAGTGCTGATGCGCAGCAGCTTGTCCAAGGAGTGAAGGAAAAACAGACAATATATCAAAATGTTCAGTTGCGTTTCTCAGCTCCATTTTCATAACATTTCATTACAGTTGAATTAAGCATCCTGTATTCACGAACACTGGTTCATGTTCGTCTTAAGTTAGCTCCACCCCTTAGTGAATTCCAGTGGGAAATAAAAAAGATTCAATGTCAGTTTTAAGCATGCATTATGAGATAAACTGGAAATCCATCTGAGGTCTAGCTCATTTCTTCCAACAAGATCTCTTTCCTCAACACAAGGGCGGCATTTATGAAGAATAGCCGGTTTCGCAACGCCATCCGACGATTACTCTTCTACTAAGAAGGGCAGGAAAATGCAGCCCATACAGAAGTGCAGAGCTCTCTGCAAAACTTGCCGCTTGTCAAAAATGAAAGCCTCTAAGTACTCCGACAGTCATTTTGTTGCGTGGTTGTGTAGTTTAATAACACGAGAGCCTGAGTCGCAATGGTAGCCAACTGGCTCGCGCTCAACCAATGATACGCCAGTCAGCCTAAAGACTTGGGTCTGTAGCAGCTAACGAAAAAGACGAGGCACTGCTCTTTTAGAGTGTCTTCCATTTAAAGTTTTCAGACCTCCTACAGATTTTCGATCGGACATTAAACTGTAATCTTGCTTACTTACAGACTGCACTTCTAACACAAGATATGAATCAGCTTCACGCGAAGTTACTTTATAATGGGTCTCTCTTCTGATTAACAGTCTGGGCAAAATGTATATGCCCTCCTGTAAGAGTACCCACATTTTAAGTGAAATACAGTACTTGTTGTACTGATAGTGTATATTTTCATATCTTGTTATTTTTTATTTTATTATTTATTGATTTAACATGATCAGCTTATGACCTTCAGGCGGACGTGAGTTTTACACGTTAAAACTGTTTACATTAAAACTTACGTAAAAATTTAAAAGATTATATTAACATTTTTGGAATTAGAACACCTTAAAACTTCTAAGTCCAGCAATTAATTTAGAATTTTCAACAAATGAGGAAAATTTCCCACCGACAGCTGGAAATTCATGAATCCGACAAAGATCCCTTCTCCATCCCCCCCCCCCCCCCACACACACACACCGGGACACCCTCTCCCCTTAAAAAATCAGGTGGTGAACACTCAACTACAGCAAAATTATTGAAATGGTCAGAATCAAAGATTATAAAAAATCTAATCTGTTTTTTTGGAACATTTGCCCATGCACTGTATAAAACAGGAGAAAATCAAAATGTTACAAAATACAGAGCCATGTTACTTCTAATAGTGGCATACAAAATAATACCGAACATTCTCATGAACAGATCTGAATGAGCGTTACAGAAAAAAGTTAGAAAGTACCAGGTTGGTTTCCCAAAGGAAGGGTCCTGTATAGGACAGATTTTTTGCTTAAAATCAATAATTCTCGAGAGATTGTTAACGAGAAAAACCTATAATAATATAATTTATTCATTTCATGAAGTTTGTTGATTCAGTAGACAGAGAAACAACAGATAAAATCATTCGAGAACTTCGAGCTGAAATGAAGTTGGAATAACATTGAAAACAAAAGTACTCTATGGTTAGGAGCTTGGGATATTGGATCCCATAATAGGGCAGTGTGTAAGAGAATTTAAAAAAAGAAATGGAGAGGTAGACTTTAGATGAAGTGGGAATCAGTGTAGTACGATTTCAGCATGAACATATCTTCTGCTCAGATAAGTACAGTGCTATCAAAACAAAATAAATTAGGGATATGGCACGATTAGGTTCATCATCAAATCAAAATTATTACAAATTTCCACCATTCGTTCACCATTCAGATTAATCCTGTTTTGTGCTGGATAGTCCCCAATGATCTTCTTGCGTTTTCTTTCTTTCGGGAGTTGAGCACTCAAGTTTGCGAGAAGCATGATATTCTTGGTTGCATTTCGCATAGTGCCTCCTCTTCACAAAATTCTTCCACATTATCTGGCTCTGTGCTGTTAATGTAATTAGCTGGGGGACAAACATTGACCACAATGTATACATTATTTGCTCCATAAAGGTAAGTGCAGAGAGCCTACTGTTCTTGGAGCTGAAATCAGTGATGAGCCATCACTGATTTCTTTATTGACTATAAAATCTGTGCTGAGGTAAAACAGTACACCATTAATGTTTCGTCTGCCTTTCCCTTCAGAATCGGATATCCTTCTGATTCGAAGGTACCTTAGGTTATCTATTTCATCTCTTGTAAGGTGTTTCAGTTTTCCGGTTTTGAGGAGAGAGTTAATGTTGAAGACAGCAGAGTATGGCACTTTTACAGATATTCCATCGACAGCTGAAGGAAGAGAGAGGCTTTCTAATACGACATTTTATTATTTCTCGGTCACTAGCATGCTAGTCCGAGCTCCGTAGAATCCGTTTAGTAAGACACGGCTGCAAAATACTACCAAGAAATATTTAGAGAACAATGAAAATACTGGTATAAGCCGACATCAGAGAATGTTAGATTGTACTTCGGAGAAATGTAGTGACAACTAACCCTACGACTTATCTTAGTGGATAGTCGAAGGAAGGCAATCCTATGTTTATAGCAGTTGTAGATGTATTGCAAGTTTTGAAATTCTGGAAGTAGACGGGATAAAATGTAGGTAGCGAACGATTATCTAGTATTTATACCAAAACCAGAGTGCAGTTTTAAGGCTCAAAAATAATGAAAGGGAATCAGTGAATGAGAAGAGAGTGAGACAAGGATGCCTGTTGTTATTCAGTCTGTACATGGAGCAAACTATGAAGGACACCTAAGAGAGATTTAGAGACGAGATAAAAGTTGAGTTCAAATAAAGGCCTTGGGGTTTGCCGAGATCATTGTAAATTTGTCAGTGACAGCAAAGGACTTAGAAGAGCAGCTGAACGTAACTAACACTGTCTCGAAAAGCGATTGTAAGATGAACATCAACAAAAGGACAGCAAGGGTAATGGAATGTAGTCAAATTCAAACATGCGATGATTGGGGAATTACATTCGCAACCGACACATTAAAAGTTATACTGTATGTGGGTTTTGCTACTTGGGCAGTAAAGTAAGTTACTATGGTCAAAGAAGAGAGGATATTAAACGTAGACTGACAATGCGAAGGACTAATTATCTGAAAAACAGAAAGTTTTCAACATAAAACACAAATTTACATGTCGTAAGTCTTACTTGAATGTATTTGTCAGGAGTGCAGCCTTGTACGCAACAGCAACACGGACGACCAAGAACTCAGACAAGGAGAGACTATAAGCTGCAGTCGGCAACGCCTTTATAAGACACCAAGTGTCTGGCGCTGTTATTAGACTGGTTACTGCTGCTGCAACGGCAGGTTATCAAGATTTAAGTGAGTTTGCACACGGTGCTATAGGCGGCCCATGAGCGATGGGACACAGCATCTCAGAGGTAGCGGCGATTTGCCCGTACGACCATTTCACCAGTGTCCCGTGAACATCATTAATCAACTAAAACATCAAATCTCCGACATCGCTGCGGCCGGAAAAAGATCCTGCGGGAACGGGAACAATGACGACTGGAGAGAATCGTTCAGTGTGACAGAAACGCAACCCTACCGCAAATTGCTGCAGATTTCAGTGCTGGGCCATCAACAGTTGTCAGCGTGCGAACCATTCAGCGAAACATCATCGATATGGGCTTTCGGAGCCAAAGGCCCACCCGTGTGTCCTTAATGATTGCACAACACAAAGCTTTACGCTTCGTCTGCTTGATGTCTGGAAACACGTTGCTGGTCGGACGAGACTCATTTCAAATTTTGTCGAGCAGATGGACGTGTACAAGTATGGAGACAATCTCATGAATCCATGGACACTGCATGTCAGCAGGGGAGTGTGCAAGATGCTGGAGGCTCTGTAATGATGTGGGCCGTGTGCAGCAGGAGCGATATGGGACTCCTTATACGTCTAGATACGATTCTGACAGGATACACGGACGTAAGGATCCTGCCTGATCATCTGCATCCATTCATGTCCATTGTGCATTCCGATGGACTTGGGCAATTCCAGCAGGACAATGCGACACTCCACACTTCCAGAATTGCTACAGAGTGGCTCCAGCGACACTTCTGAGTTTCAATACTTCCGCTGGCGACAAAACGCCCCAGACATGAACGTTACTGAGCATATCCGGGATGCCTTGCAACGCGCTGTTCAGAAAAGATCTCCACCCCCTTGTATTCTTACTGGTTTATGGACAGCCCCGCAGGATTCATGATGTCAGTTCCCTCCAGTACTACTTCAAACACTAGTCGAGTCCATGCCAAGTCGGGTTCGGCAATTCTGCGTTCTTGCAGGGGCCCTACACGATACCACTTTCTTTGACCCTTCAGTGTACTATGAACGACGCCTACGCTCATGAAAGCGTTTTTGAGCTTAAAAGCTAACACGCTACTTTTGGTGTTATTGCTTTTCAGGATGGTCAATGTCATCGGAAACTGTGATATCTGACAGTAAGAAATAAATCCTGCTTCTCAGTTCAGAAAAATTCGGTTGGAATATAGCAGGAATAATATTTTTCGCAGTTTATTGTAGGACGAACCAGTTAGTTCAGTTGAAAAAGCTAAAAACTATGTTTGATGAATCGAAATAAATGCTGGAAACGTTATATTGCAGGGCCTATTTGTAATGGCTCCTAGTAACACAAATCACATTCATCAGCAGTGTACTGGTATAACAGACTGGTGTAGATCATTTCTGTGCACAGAACCGCTTGTGTTAATTGCGTCTCCAGCATTCTCTAGAATCAATTTTCAAGCGATGTGGTTACCTGGAAAACAGGGTCTGGATTGCCACAGAAAGATATATGCACATTCCTCGGTAATGTGGGTTAGCATACTATGTTACCACCACTTCAGAAATTGCACTGTGGCATCTCTTCGGCGTGGAGTTGTGCCCATATCGACTACGCATCCGGCTTCTCGCAGATGCAGTGGTCTGACAAAGCTCATTACGCAGTGTTTACCTTGCGGCTGGTGAAGTCGAGCAAACTGAAGACCGGGCGGTAATCTTCAGTGTGCAATCGCCGCAATGTTCATTTCCGGTTCCCTGCCCTCTGGCGCAGAGTCGCGTCTGTGTACACAGCCAGGGGTGTACACGGCCACCTCCGGTGCTCAAGTGTGGGCGTAGTGTGGTGGGACGCGCGCCAGCGGCTCATGTCTAAGGGGCAGGAGCACAAGGCCAACGTAACCCGGAGCCCTCTGCTTGAAATCGTGAAGAGACTTCAGTGTACTACTAGAATGGGCAACTTAACGTACGTGTAATCTGAAACGCGTCAGAACTCCATCTAATATCGAGATTTAGCATCTTCCAAAGTATTTTATTATTCGAGAACTGCATTAAAGACCACATTACGCCACAATTACTAATTACTGGAAGCGTTCCTTGTAGCTTAAAATTCTTGTATTATTTCTGTGGCACCCTGTCATCTTTCCACTGCCCATTCTCTGTTTAGTTTCTGTTCACCGTGGAAGCATTTAATTTTTTCGATCACTGACCTTTAGTTTCTTTCGTATGTCTTCTCGATTTAACCCAGGCCCTCCAAGGTCCTTTCCCACTTCCGCGAACTATTTGTTGGAAACTTTAGATCTGCTGTCAAGTATTTTAAAAGTCTTTTTTCAGATGCTTCCCAGTCATCCTAAATGACGTCCGTAAAATGTAGAGTTCCTTTCTCTGAGTGAATCGACTGATCTATCATTGTCCTGGCATAGCTCTTTCCTTCCTCGTAATGTATCGGGTGATCAAAAAGTCAGTATAAATTTGAAAACTGAATAAATCACGGAATAATGTAGATATAAAGATACAAATTGACATACATGCGTGGAATGACATGGGGTTTTATTAGAACCAGAAAAATACAAACGTTGAAAAAATGTCCGACAGATGGCTTCATCTGATCAGAATAGCAATAATTAGCATAACAAACTAAGACAAAGCAAAGGTGATGTTCTTTACAGGAAATGCTCAATATGTCCACCATCATTCCTCAACAATAGCTATAGTCGAGGAATAATGTTGTTAACAGCAC
Organism: Schistocerca gregaria; assembly: GCF_023897955.1. Lineage (NCBI taxonomy): Eukaryota > Metazoa > Arthropoda > Insecta > Orthoptera > Acrididae > Schistocerca > Schistocerca gregaria. The sequence continues at coordinate 548,062,888 of NC_064931.1, forward strand.
TGTAAAGCATGTCCGGAGTTATGGCGAGGCATTGGTGTCGGATGTTGTCTTTCAGCATCCCTAGCTATGTCAGTCTATCACGATACACTTGCGACTTCAGGTAACCACAAAGCCAATAATCGCACGGACTGAGGTCTGGGGACCTGCGAAGCCAAGCACGACGAAAGTGGCGACTAAGCACACGATCATCCCCAAACGACGCGCGCAAGAGATCTTTCACGCGTCTAGTAATACTTTCTCTTTGTTCTAATAAAACCCCATGTCATTCCAAGCATGTGTGTCAATTTTACCTCTCTATCTACATTATTCCGTGGTTTATTAAGTTTTCAAATTTAAAGTGACTTTTTGATCACCCGGTATACTGTTCAACCACGATCTCTTGTGGAGCAGCTTTCACTCCTACATTTCTGACGTTGGGAGGGATTCTCTAGCAGACACACTGTTTTAATCATCGTTCTGTAGTGTCTTAGATCCTCTTGAGAAGGCTTTCCTCTTGCGAAAAGTGGTAACCATATTCTTTCTCCTACTTTTGTTGGCACCTCTTTCGCAAGTATTCATTTGTAGAATTTCCCTAAAGTATTCAAAGTTGTCAACGCGTTCTACGTTATCGCGATCTATCTTCAGGTGATGAGTGGTTCCTTTTATATTTTTAGTAATTTTGTTTTCTTTTTTCTCTCAAAGGAAGTTCGAATTCCGGTTTTTTATGCTCCTATTTTAGGTTATTTATCTCTTCTATAGCTGTGATAATGATCCTACAGAGGATCGTGAGATAGTCGGAGAATGCAGGGCAGTCGATTCCACTTCTGTTGTGAATTCCGTAGTGATGAACTACGGTTATGTCCATGCATCAACTCGATGCGCCCATTCTGGACAGAAATATACACTGTCTTCATTTACATTCGAATCGTGCTAAGAGCAACACAGGTTTATAAAGACGTAGCATCGGAACGTATTATTCTGAAAATACTCTAAATATTGCCGCAAAAGTGTTTACATTCGGTTCATATGTACAGTTACAGGTGAGGTGGAGGAAATTTTAGTGATCTGATAGAATATGCATGAAAGAAGAAAGCTTGTCACGCTTTCTTTAAGGGGGGAGGGGGGGGGAGGGGAGATCGGGTTGGTATTCAGGAAGGAGGGCAGAGGAAATGTCTGAACACTGAACTCCCTCGTGCCTATCAACGTGTCAGGTATAGTGTCATTATTGCGAAGTTGATGTAAGTTTGAATGAATTTGAACACTGTGACAGTCTTCAAAAAGTTCTGTATCGAGCTGAAGTAACTGGCTACCACAGACATTCATTTGATAAAAAGTACTTCGTTACACTTAGGCATATTCATACAGGGTGTTGTGTTTCAGAAAGACGTTTTAAAAATTTATAAGCAGGTTGCTTACAACTAAACAAGTAACAAAAATCCAGTAACATGGGTTCTAAAATGCGTAAGTCAGGAGCTATGAGCATTTGTTCATCCTCGATACTGTGAAAAACATCTCTTTCACTGCGAGAACTTTGCTTTCCATAATTTGGGAAGAGGTAGCATGGACTAAAACAAGGGGTAAAAGGTCCTGTAAAGATTTGCTCCAAAGTACATATCTTAAGAGCTATGAGCAATTGTTCAGTAGAAGAGATGTTTTCGCAGAATTGAGGATAAACAAGTCCTCATGAGGTTTGCATTTTACAAAGCATGTTTACTGGACTTTTTTTCTTGTTTTGGTGAAAGGAACCTGGGCCCACATCTTTAAAATGTCATTCTGAAACACCCTGTATAACTACTCTGAAAAACTGACAATGAGTTTTTTGTTTGTCACTTGTATCATGGCGCTACTATAGCTATTACGAAAGAAGAAAGCCTCATTCGTTGTGACTTGAACATATTTTCGACAACAGACGTCTAGGACTAAATGTAGCAACTTAAAATAGCTCACTTGGAAAATTAGTTGCGTCGAGCTATTCTTATGTCGATGCAGCAGATGAAGGTCATCATATTGGCTATAAACATGCGCTGTCTTCATCTACGTGTAGACTGTGTTAAGTGGAGCGACAGGGGCTTGTAATGACGAACTGAAGAGCCAAAGAAACTGATATACCTGCCTAGTATCGTATAGGCCACCGCGAGCACTCATAACTGCCGCTGTCTGAAGTAGTGCAGGAGGGAACTGACACCATGATTTCTGTAGGGCTGTCCATAAATCCGCAAGAGTACGAGAGTGGTGGAGATCTCTTCTGAACAGTGGGTTGCAAGGCATCCCGGATATGCTCAATAATGTTCATGTCTGGGAGTTTGGTGGCCAGAGAAAGTGTTGAAACACAGAAGAGTGTTCCTGGAGCCGATCCGTAGCAATTCTGCACGTGTGGGGTGTCGCATTGTCCTGCTGGAATTTCCCAAGTCCGCCGGAATGCACAGTGCACATTAATGTATGCAGGTGATCAGACAGGATGCTTATGTACGTTTCACCTATCACAGTCGCATCTAGACGTATCAAAGGTCCCATCTCACTCCAACTACACACGCCCCACACCATTGCAGGGCCTCCAGCAGTTTTCACAGTCCCCTGCTGACGTACAGGGTCCATGGATTCATGAGATTGTCTTCATACCCGTACACATCCATCCGCTCGATACTATCTGAAACGAGATTCCTCCGACCAGGAAACATGTTTCCAGTCATCAACAGTCCAATGCTGGTGTTCACGGGCCCAGACAAAGCTTAAAGCCTTGTGTTGTGCAATCATGAAGGATACACGACAGGGCCTTCGGCTCCGAAAGCCCATATCGGTGATGTTTCGTTGAATTGTTCGCACGCTGACAGTTGTTGATGGGCCAGTATTGACGTCTGCAGCAATTTGCGCAACGGTTGCACTTCCGTCACGTTGATCAATTCTCTTCAGCTGTCGTTGGTCCCATTCTTGCAGAATCTTTCTCTGGTCGCAGCAATGTCAGAGATTTGATGCTTTAGCGGATTCCTGATATTCGCGGTACACTTGTGAAATGGTCGTACGAGAAAATCCCCACCTCATCGCTACCTCGGAGATGCTGTGTCCCATCGCTCGTGCGCCGTCTATAGCACCACTTTCAAACTCAAATCTTGAGAACCTGCCATTGTAGGAGCAGTAACGGGTGTAACAAATGCGCCAGACACCTGTTATCATATATAGGTGCCATATTCTGCCTGTTTACAAATCTAACTGAATACGCATGTCTATACCAGTTTCTTTGGCGCTTCAGTGTAAATGAGTAGCCAGTAGATAGATGGGAAAATAGCCCAGTAGACGGAGCGAAAAGGTAAGAATGCTACAGATTTTAGGCAGGATAATTATTTCACGTAAACTGTTTATTATTACAAAAGTAATCGGAATAACTGTCAACACATTTATCGCACTGTGGGACAAGACGGTCGATGTCTAAATGGAAATTTGTTTGCGTTGTTTACAGAACCACCCAGGCGTACACCTTTTCGTCCGAAGCAAATCTACGGCCACTTGTGTCTTTCTTCAAAGCTTGAGAAATATAGAAATCGCATACGAAGAGATCGAGAGTGTAGGAAGGCTGTGTAAGGACTTCCCAGTGCAACTTCTCCAGCGTAATCGAAACAACCATGGCAACATGTTGGCCTGCACACAAGTTGCCAAGGATTTGGTGCCTGTAGAAAGACATTCGAAGCAGTCAGTCTGCTTTGGACCAAGAGGTGCATGCTTGAGAACAATCGTGGTTCGCTCGGCAACCGCAAACGTTTTTCCATGAAGGCACTGAACGTCTTATCTCACGTGGGGTAAGTGTATTAACAGTTCTGGAGATTACTTTTGAAAGAATAAACTGTTTACCTACTTTTTTTTTATCTGTCTCGGTTTCGTCTGACTGCACCTTACATGCAAAGCGCATGAAATTAAATGTGCTCCTCGTAGAATGAAATAAAACGCTTATGTTTCTTACGATATTTGTTTTACGTTTCCTTCCGTCTCTCTGCTTTCCATGAAGATCAGCGTTCCATTGTCCAACAGCAATGCGCTCGTGAAAGGCAAAAATTGCGTTCAATATGATTTCCTGGAAATAACGACTCTTTACCACTAATTCGAGAGGCAGCAGAACCAAACTTAATGGTGCTGATTCCGAGAGAAGCCAGCCAGACCTCGCTTGGGCTAAGGGCCACATAGAAATGGTAGGTATTCACCTTCGCTGTAGCGTGTACCGAATTTTCGGTCGATTTACGGCCTTTCAGATACTCCCGCAAGCGCTGAATAGAACACTTATCCTAACAACACGGACGGACATTGAGGGAAAGAAAGAATGAAACGAGCCTATGTTTTGAATTTTCCCCTTTTTTATAGAATAAGAGTAGAGTAATTAATAATTGCAAATGTGGATAGAATGTAACAAGCAATGAGAAACATTGTCAAACGTGGTATTACAAGTGTCAGCTGCAATTAAACTGCTTTTTTCAGTAGTACAAATGGAACTTGTTGAGGTCCTCGACTGCATATAAGAATTTTATTGAACCGGCACACCTCTTTTTTCTTTTGCGTTAGTCTTTTTTATCTATCCCCGGGAAACTACCGCGATTTGTTTCGGTAAGATCCTCCATACATGCTGTGGTGTTTACGAAAGTATTCTACATTTCATCGGATGTAACCAAGACAAATTCTGTTTTTGATCACTAAGAGATTGCTAACTAAACAGCTAATGATAGGTCACGATGTAAGGTAGCGTTACTGTAGGCGTATATAAACGTTTTGTGGCACATGAAAAAAGATTGATCAGATCATAACTATCCATCTTCACGGAGATTTATCACAGTATATTAGCAGCTTTCTAGTGTAAATTACAAAAGGCATAAGAATAACATCGAACCAATAACCAACTCGATATTTAAAAAATACTGAAGGAAATATCAGATAGTAACAACAATATCAATATAAATTTTAGCCCTTTTAGACATATACATCTACATCAATACTCCGCAAGCCACCTGTCGGTGTGTGGCGGAGGGTACCTTGTGTAGCGCTATCGGTTCTCCCTTTTATTCCAGTCTCGTATTGTTCGTGGAAAGAAGGATTGTCCCTATGCTTCTGTGTGGGCTCTCATCTCTCTGATTTTATCCTCATGGTCTCTTCGCGAGATATACGTAGGAGGGAGCAATATACTGCTTGACTCCTCGCTGAAGGTATGTTCTCGAAACTTCAACAAAAGCCCGTACCGAGCTACTGAGCGTCTCTCCTGCAGAGTCTTCCACTGGAGTTTATCTGTCATTTCCGTAACGCTTTCGCGAGTAGTAAATGATCCTGTAACGAAGCGCGCTGCTCTCCGTTGGATCTTCTCTATCTCTTCTATCAACCCTATCTGGTACGGATCCCACACTGCTGAGCAGTATTCAAGAAGTGGGCGAACAAGCATACTGTAACCTACTTCCTTTGTTTTCGGATTGCATTTCCTTAGGATTCTTCCAATGAATCTCAGTCTGGTATCTGCTTTACCAACGATCAACTTTATATGATCATTCCATTTTATATCACTCCTAATGCGTACTCCTAGATAATTTATGGAATCTCATGGCGACAGCGGGCAAGAAGCTAAATATTGTGAGAATTTTGAACAAAGAGCCCTGATTTAATAAGAGCCTTGGTTTAATAAAACCGAATGAACCAAAAAAAAATGGTTCAAATGGCTGTGAGCACTATGGGACTTAACATCTGTGGTCATCAGTCCCCTAGAACTTAGAACTACTTAAACCTAACTAACCTAAGGACATCACACACATCCATGCCCGAGGCAGGATTCGAACTTGCGACCGTAGCAGTCGCGCGGTTCCGGACTGAGCGCCTAGAACCACTAGACCAACGCGGCCGGCGAATGAACCTAAAGACCATCAACGTTTGTTCTGCATGAGCCATCACGGACGAATTATTTATCTTGGTTTATATGAAACTAGTGCCATTGCAATGTGTTTTTATATCAAAATTCATGTATTTCAGTTTTTGATATGGCACTACAGAACAGCAGTTAAGTAGCTCAGAGAAAGTGTGTAGAAAAGGCTGGAAATTAGGTCAGAGGCGTCAGCTCCGACAAGAATGAGAAAATCGGCTGTATCCACCTAGATGGAACCACACGCATATTCAGAGAGATTGATTAGGGGAAACTACGGGAAACATCTCAAATTCATGACCCTTGTCCGTTGTCCTAAGCACCGAAACAACTAGGCTTGCCATTATGGCTGCTTTACGTAATGTTCGTTTTCTCTACGTCTCATTTTCACCGATGGGCGTTACAGCTTGACACGTTAGCCTGCTGATAATAAAACACACATCAAAAAAAGTTTTGCATCATCTCGGTCCCCAGAGTTCCCGAACCTGTACAGAAAATTGGAATACAGATCAACATAAACAACATTTCCGACCTTTCTATTGCTCGTGAAAACCACACATTGCTTGTTGTACCACCACACAGCGAGACCTTCAGAGGTGGTGGTCCAGACTGTTGTACACACCGGTATCTCTGGTACCCAGAAGCACGTTCTCTTGCATAGATGCATGCCTGTATTCGCCGTGGGATGCTATCCACTAGTTCATCGAGGCACTGTTGGTTCAGATTGTCCCATTCCGCAACGGCGATGCGGCGTAGAACCGTCAGAGTGGTTGGTGGCTCACGTCGTCCATAAACAGCCCTTATCAGTCTATTCCAGGCATGTTCGATAGGGTTCATGTCTGGAGAACATGCTGGCCACTCTAGTGCTGAAGGAAGCCATTCACAAGATGTGCACGATGGAGGGCGCGTATTGTCGTCCATGACGACGTCGGCCCCACATAGTGTCACCCCAAAACATCACAAACCTCCACCTTGCTGCACTCTCTGGACAGTGTGTCTAAGGCGTTCAGCCTCACCGGGTTGCCTCGAAACGCTTCTCCGACGATTGTCTGGTGGAAGGCATATGTGACACTCATCGATGAAGAGAACGTGATGCAAATCCTGAGCGATCCATTCGGCATCATGTTGGGCCCATTTGCACCGCGCTACAAGGTGTCGTGGTTGCAAAGACGGACCTCGCTTTGGGAGAAAGTTGCGCATCATGCAACCTATTGCACACCGTTTGAGTCGTAACACGACATCTGTGGCTCCATGAAAAGCATTGTTCAACATCGTTGCCTTGCTGTCTGGATTCCTCCGTGCCATAATCTGTATGTAGGGGTCATCCACTGCCTTTGGGCGGCCTGAGGGAGACATGTCATCGACAGTTCCTGTCTCTCTCTCTATCTCCTCCATGCCTGAACAACGTCGCTTTGGTTCACTCCGAGACGCCTGGCTACTTATCTTGCTGAGAGCCCTTCCTGGCACAAAGTAACAATGCGGACGCCATCGAGCCGCAGTATTGACCGTCTAGGCATGGTTGAACTACAGACAACACGAGCCCTGTACCTACTTCGTAGTGGAATGATTGGAACTGATCGGGTGTGGGACCCCCTCCGTCTAATAGGTGCTGCTCATGCATGGTTGTTTACATCTTTGGGCGGGTTTAGTCACATCTCAGAACTGTCAAAGGGACTGTATCTGTGATACAACATCCACAGTCAACGTCTATCTTCAGGAGTTCTGGGAACCAGGGTGATGCAAAACATTTTCATGTGTGTATTACAAACTGTATCTAAATATGAAAGAGATTTTATAGCTTTGAGACCACAAACGACGTTCTTAAGAAAATACGTGAAAAGTGTGTGTGCTATGTAATGCAAATCCCTCTTACTTAAATGTCCCTGTATTACCAAGCACAATTAATGCGTTTTAGTATCTGTTTCATAGTTGAAACTTTAAAATATATAGAAAGAGCAAATGCATTATATTTGCAGGTAAGTACTACTAATCTTGCAAAGTAAGTTTCAGTGTTAGGGCTGGTTCTCTTGTTCCCGCATAACCTATCGCTAAGATTTTGTTCAGGATCGTTTAAATGACACGTCGCTGGAACATTATGTTGCTTTTAACCAATGTTTTCTTTCATTTGCATATTCTTGACACATAGTGTACCATCACATATTGTACACTTTTGAAATATACGTTGTACAACTTGCTTGAGCCACACTGAGAACACAATCGATCAGCGAGCGACATGTATCAAAGTCAATAGATGCTATACCCTTTCCCTCTCCATCTTAACGCTATCTAACTCTACCTGAAACAACTCTGTCGCACCTGGCGCCAAAAGTAAATTATATAATACGAATTCAGCTTTCAGTACCTTCTAGGACAGGATATAATCCAAATTAGGATAAACATGGCCATCTTAGTTACACTGTTTTTCAGATTTAATTTACACCTTGTTTCCTGAAAACAATTATTTAAGTGGCGGTTTATAGCCCTAATCGTTAATAAAAAAGACTGAAAAATTTGACAATATGAAAAATAATGGTTTCCTGTTATTTTATAAAATCCATTTCACTGTCGATAATAAAATTAGAAAAAATCATAAATGGAGACAGAAATTTTGCGTACATGAAAACTGAAGCATAATAATATTACATTTACTGTAAATTTGTTTTCTGATCATTTACGTTCACAATTGTGATTGATAATTTTCATGATACAAGGTCGATAATATGAAATGGATTTAAATCGATAACAAAAATTTAGAACTACTTAAACCTAAGTAACCTAAGGACATCACACACATCCATGCCCGAGGCAGGGTTCGAACCTGCGACCGTAGCGGTCGGGCGGTTCTAGACTGACGCGCCTAGAACCGCTCGGCCACACCGGCCGGCCCAAGACATCTAAACAGACTATAAATTCCAAGTAGTAAAGTTAGAACTGATAGTTCATTATCAAATGATTTTCTATACGTCTGCAATAACCAATATCGAACCACAGTAAGGAATACCATTTTGGTTACATGAAAAGTGCCAGTGTTGATAAGAATGTCCTGTGACATATTTGTTCATAGTAGTCTGTGAGCACGTGCGTTATTGCGACGTAAAGAGCAACGTGTGTGTGTGTGAAAACCTAATGCGATCTCTGCGATATTCGGTACGCAACACAGGCAGTTCGGCTACCGTGGGGAGGCCAGTGGCGCGCGCATTTCGGCCGAGCGAAATATCGCCACAGAGTGGGTAAGTGCGTATCTGCGAACTCGGAGGCAGCTTACGGCTCTTTAATGGTTCCTAATGCTGAGTGATGCGCGGAGCTGATGTCGCGGATGAAGACGGCGAGCACAGGGTTGCGCTTATCAGCTGCCCGCAACCGGCTGAGCGCCGCAAATGGCGAACAAATATTTCATACAGAGGGCCCGCTTACAGCAACACCATCTGCGCTATGGCAAAGCCAGCAGAACAGTCAACAACATGGGTCACCTCCCCTGACAGCATGCAGCGTGACGCCGTTGCTTCAACCCAGCGTTGTCGTTAGGAACACTTCTCGGGGTTACTTCTCATTCAGAACAAACATTTGTACTATCGCCTACTGTTAAACTGCGCGTTCCCATAAACTGATATTTTTGAGTGTTTGAGGGACATTGTCATATTAGTGAGCAATGTATACATTTTAACGAGCATAATCCTGTATTTTACCCTTTTCCTCGGATTGTGGAGAAATATAGTTTATCCAATCCTTAACTTAGATGGTTAAGGACATACGGAGGACTGGCACACTGGTAGCACGATTCATGCGCTTACCGTGCGTTCACTAGTGAACAGCGAGTAACTTTAATGATCGTTTGCGATCGCTACTTTCACTAATGGATGATGATGATGATGATGATGATGATGATGATGATGATGATGATGATGATGATGATGATGTTTGGCTTGGGGGGCGCTCAACTTCGCGGTCATCAGCGCCCTTACCAAGTTCCAATTTGTACTCAGCCCAATTTTTTGCAGTCACGAATGATGATGATGATGAGGAGGAGGAGGACAACACAAACACCCAGTGTTTGGGCAGAGAAAATCCCAACACGGCCGGGAATCGAACCCGGGACCCCGTGATCCTCACTAATGGAATGGCAAATAATTACATCATAAGTGTCATGTATGCAGTACATAAGTGTCGTATATGCAGTACAGTGACTCAGACTTACGTTACTTATCATACAGAACGAGCTAAGGAAGTTTATGACTGAGAATATGTTTCCTTCTCAGCATATGCTATGGAGAAGTTACGATCTTTGTGGAAGATTTAACATGTTTGCCGAAGGTGAAGCTATAATTACCTCAGTTCTACTGAAAATAATTAAATCAAAATGTTACATTTACTTCACAAATGTAAGGGCACACCGAATAGTAATGCTTCCCAGTTTCCTATGTGAAAACTCTTAGAGTCTTTTAAATAAAACGAAAGTTGTTAACATTCCGTTTTTTATTCTGCATGTCTACGTACTTGTAGCCCTCTGGCACTAGAACGCCCCGAATTGTAGCGTGTAACATGCGGGTGCGTAATTTAACTATGTTATTGCATAAGAAGCAGCATGCTGTAATGGAGTTCTGGATTCGAAGCGTTCGTTGACACATAGATAACCCTCTCCTTCAGTATGACAACGCCAGACCACGCACGAGCGCTACACCTGCAGCAATCCGACGCCTTGGTTCACTGTCATCGATCATCCCCCATACAGTCTGAATTTGTCCCTCTTCCGATTTTAATCTGTTTGCAAAACTTAAATAACACCTTCGAGAACATGGCTTTGATAGTGCTGAAGCGGTGCAAGCACAGGTGAGGTTATGGCTCCGTAAATTTGGAAATTTGTGATAAGTTCCTATGTTACCAAACTGCTGAGGTCATCGGTCCCTAGGCTTACACACTACTTAATCTAACTTACACTAAGAACAACACATGACTATGTTGAGAAATAAATATCTAGACATGAAGAAAAAAGATGAAGAATGTTAATAACGTTTGTTTTACTTGAAAAGTTATAAGAGTCTTCACATAAATTTGGAGTTGTCACTTTTCGACACGTCTGCAGTATGTGCATATTCTTGTTTTCACTCCGCGTTCACTGACGCGTTGCGTTTCTGTCGTGTAGCCGCAACAGCTTTATTCTTTCAAGTAATATTTCGGCCGTATACCTTTCGGCTCACTCGTAAAAATGGCCGAAAGATACACGTCCGAAAAATGGATTGAAGATATGGGCTTTCTACGATTGCACTGAAGAAATATGATGGATCATGTACATATGTAACACATTTAATCAGGAATGTGGTATCAAATTGATATTAAGTGAACAGAAATCAGGAATCACATACCTGAGAAACATTGACTACAAGTCGAAGTACGTGGATTGGAGTTAGTCATTCAGAATCCTTTTTCTGATGCATTATAACGTTTCATACGAGGAACGCGAGTATAGTAGAACAGAACAGGACGCAAACAAATGGACAAAGGTATTCGGATTGATCAGTTTTGTCACCCATTTCAAATAAATCAAAACCAAAATCGCCCTAAATATTAGCTTTAAAGAATTTACTCAGCTTTTAATGAGCCCTCCGATACTAGAATGTGTGCGAAACAATATGCTTACCTTTTCTGAGCAAAAGTCTAACATTCAGATCGGCACACAATTTGGATTCGCATAAGAGATACATATAAACATGCGCAGTGATTTCCAGCGTTGTTTCCTGTTGATCTATTAAACAATGTTCGGCTTTGGGGCCCTTTTGTTTTTTGTTGAAGCAGAACATTTGCCTGCTTGGACTCATTGCCATCCACGAATTTTTCACATTTTTCCAGATTCTTTTCCATTCGAACTAGCCGAGCAGGCTAATCGCTCGAATGGGTGATTTTTTAATAAAGACAAAAGAACTGCCTGCAATCACTTCATTATTCAAAGCTGTGCACTACACATTTCGGTAAATAATTCCGAATTTCAAGGGCATTTTATTTGTTAAATCAGTGAAAGGCTGCAGTGAGTGCTTGGATGTGTGAACGACTGCGTAATTCTCGCTCCCGACTTTCCACTCTAATGGAAAATCTCACAAAAAGTGTGTAGATAAAACGAATCGCCATTGTAATCGGGGCAGTATTGGTTTTACAGTTATGGACATAGCGCCGTCGGTTAATCAGAAACTAGAGCTTGCTATTTAACTGTGAGTATCATTGGAAAGTAGGCAACAGGGAAATGTACATTATATGTTTGTTTGTTTTATACCCAGTGAAAATGTAAACAATCGTAATCCAGACACTAGTTTTCAGATATGTTATAAATCTAGCCGATTGAGAGACAAAACTCGTTACCACTGCGGCTCCGTCAACAGGAGGAAGACGACTGCACTATGTGAATTGACAGTTAAAGCAGACATAAGCTTTTGCTGTTTAAACCGGCTGCGAAAAAGAAAGTTCTGTACTGTGCTGTGCTCTGCTGTGAAAATGTGTGATTCTGTTTGCTTCCCCACTTGCAGTTTTAACTACGATATCAGAGTATTTAAACGATTAGTCAGATTGCTTCGCCTATATTCTAGAGATGGTGCGGGGGGGGGGGGGGGGGAGGGGGGGGGGGAGCAGATGGACAGGAGAGGTGGAGAAGAACATCTGGCCGTTCATCCAATTTTCATACAATTTAGCAATTGTGAGGAATTGTCGGGTTCGGTAGTATACATACATTTATCACCTGTACAAAAATTGGTCTGCAGTCATGAAACTTGATGGTGTTGGTCTTTCTGTGCATATTTTTCCTTCAATAAGGCACATATTATCCACCGATGAAGAACGGATACCTTGGTAGCAGAAATGTGCATTTTCGCTCTTCAGGTAACGTTCCACCTCAAAAATCGCCTCGTCATTCTGGAAACGTCTACCACGCAATGGGTTCTTCATCCGAGGAATGAAGAATAGGTCACTGGATGCCATGTGAGGAGACTGCGCGAGATGCTGCAAAATTTGATAGCCCAAAGAAGCGGCATATGTGACTGTCCTGTGAGGATGAGCTACACAGTCGTCTTGGAGTTTGTCCCCCCCCCCCCCCTCCCCCTCACCACCGCCCACCAATTAGACAGCTTCTGTACTGACATCTCCGAAAGACGCAAAATTCATTCCTCATTTAGACCAACTGCCTTCTCGTCTGGAGTCGAGAAAATCTCGAAATAATTATCAAAATTCGTCTTGAGCCACGACTGGCCAACCTTCCGTAACCACGTCAGGATGTTTCGGTATAATGCTCCTGCGACTGTTTATCTTTACAAGCATAATCGTTTAGCGCTATATCGTGGCAGTCTCAAGAAAACGCTCATCAATACATCGGAGGACGATGGCACGTTTTCGCCTTTATCGGCGATGGTGAATCCTCTTGTGTCCACGGTTTGTTTTGCTCCTCTGTATCTGGGATATGGCGATTACACCCAGCACTTGTCCAAGGTAATTACACAGCTAAAGAAGTCATCAGGATTTACCTTATATTATTACAACAGCGGGCTCTTTGACTGTGTGTGAGCAATCGCGAACCCAGCTGACGCAACATGTCATGCCATGTCATGTCATGTTGAAAATTTCGCGTACGGTATTGAAAACTGATCCACGGTTGATTTTCATTCTGTTCACTATCGTCTCGATTGTGATACGCCGAGTTTTGAGCACAGAGGCCGCCATTTATCTTGCTCTCCCCGGTTTCTCACAAACGCGTGGTCTGTTACTCTGTTCTTCATTGTTCAGACTTACTCGAAGCGTCTGCGCCACGTAACCAATGTGGCCTATGATGGTGAATAGTTGGCGTTCACTCAGTACGAATTGTTTCACTGTTGTTCCCTTTCAGATACAGAGATCTAGCTACCATACTATACCTCACCTTATCAATGGACTTCGCCGTTTCGCTACAGCTTGTCTGACGGCACGCAACGGTGGTATGACGCTGGGAATTCAGTGTGTACCAAGACAGCAGAAAGGCACGTAATCACGTAACTTAATTCTTAGAAGTGACAGTTAATACCTTATGACAGCCTCTCGTATTGTCTGTTCAGGTCAATGGGCATACGAAAGTGACACGAAGGAAATCTGTATTACGGTGCGGATTGTGAAGTGTTTACTCTCTGGTGTTCCAGGTCGCACCGGTTACTGGCTTCGCACTGAGTAGAGTCGTTTCACAACCACCGGTATTAACTGAATCCAGCTGCTTTTCAGAAATACTTAAAACTCTTCCACATTTTTGCGAGTGCTTCCACGGCTGTTCACTACTACTTCAGTGTTCTCATTTGTCGGTAGAATTTGATTGAAGCCCTTTATGACTACATTCAACTCGACTGAGAAAACCAGCAAAAAGTGTCCACTTAATCGTACAAAATAGAATGAACCAAGTCACGACTTCTCAGAACGTACTCCCGGCTCTTTGGTATTTGTGAAAGAGGAAGAGCTCAATGTTGTGACTACTGGCGTGGAAGTCAGCTCTGTGGTCAACAAAGGTTACACCTGGTTTCGCCTTAAGTGATATCGAGACACCATTGCGCGATATAAGATGATCTAAATTATTCTTTCAATCATTATCTATCGCATATTTTCATTACTCTTGTAAAGTTCTGGTGTTCATGGGTGTTTTCCATACATGCACTTAATCCCACAAAGGTTGACGGAATCATCCCAGAAGTCGTCGGAATTTACTTAGACAAACCAAGTAAGCCGGCCGTGGTGGTCTCGCGGTTCTAGGCGCGCAGTCCGGAACCGTGCGACTGCTACGGTCGCAGGTTCGAATCATGCCTTGGGCATGGATGTGTGTGATGTCCTTAGGTTAGTTAGGTTTAAGTAGTTCTAAGTTCTAGGGGACTGATGACCACAGCAGTTGAGTCCCATAGTGCTTAGAGCCATTTCTTTAGAAACCAAGTACATTATAATGGAGCATATTCCACATCTCGATATACAGGGTGGTGAGAAACAGTATCAGAAACATCAAAGGTTATTGCAAGATGGGTTGCACTGAGAAATAATTGTTAAGAAAAAATTTCGATTTGTTGCGGGGTTTCCGAATTAATTAACAATGGCGTCAGCCAATCAGGCGGTTGCGAGTGCTAATTCAAGCGGCGCGTCAGATGCAATTAGTGTCAATTGTTCTCGTAGAGTAGATGACAGTGCACGAAACTGCTCACTGTTTGGCTCTAGTTCGATACCTACTACCGTCCTATGTTCAATTTTTGCTTACTTTTTTGGTTTTAGGAAATCAAACTGAGAACACGTTTCGTGCACCGTCTCTGGCGGGCCGCTTGAATTTGTGTGCGCTACAGCCTAATTGGCTAACATCAGCGCTAATTAACATGGAAACGGCGCAACGACCCGAATTTTCTTAACAATCGTTTCCCAGCACAACCTATTATACAAAAATCTTACAAGCTTTCAGACTGTTCCTGACTAAACTGCATGAATTATTTGTATATACTTTTGTCTTTTAAGTACACAAAGGAGGACTAAATTTGTTGAAGCAGCAAAGTCATCAATATGGCATAGCAGTAACACACAAAGCCCTCTATACGATTTGTATACGTCATGGATGAAATGACCATAGTGCATTATTGGTGGGAGACCACATCTGGTTAGTTAGGTCGCCCGATGTAAGTCTTGACGCTAATTGGGCGCCTCCGCATCTATTATTATGAGATGAAATAATGAAAACAACACAAGTACACAGTCCCCTAGGGTATAGGATCTCGGAAAAAACTGGCAATCGAACCCAATATTCGAGAATCTAGAGGCAGCAACACTAATCACTAGACCACAATTTGCAGACTATATCACGGATGCATTAAGTGTGCGCGAACGTGAACTATACAGGGTGTTACAAAAAGGTACGGCCAAACTTTCAGAAAACATTCCTCACACACAAAGAAAGAAAATATGTTATGTGGACATGCGTCCGGAAACGCTTACTTTCAATGTTAGAGCTCATTTAATGCTTCTCTTCAAACCACATTAATCATGGAATGGAAACACACAGCAACAGAACGTACCAGTGTGACTTCAAACACTTTGTTACAGGAAATGTTCAAAATGTCCTCCGTTAGCGAGGATACATGCATCCACCCTCCGTCGCATGGAATCCCTGATGCGATGATGCAGCCCTGGAGATTAGCGCATTGTATCACAGCCGTCCACAATACGAGCACGAAGAGCTGGAAGATTGTGGGGCCCAATCAAGACATCACCAACAATGCCTGCCCAAACGTTCACAGAAAATCTGTGTTGATGACGTGATTGCACAATTGCGTGCAGATTCTCGTCAGCCCACACATGTTGATTGTGAAAATTTACAATTTGATCACGTTGGAATGAAGCCTCATCCGTAAAGAGAACATTTGCACTGAAATGAGGATTGACACACTGTTGGATGAACCATTCGCAGAAGTGTACCCGTGGAGGCCAATCAGCTGCTGATAGTGCCTGTACACGCTGTACATGGTACGGGAACAACTGGTTCTCCCGTAGCACTCTCCATACAGTGACGTGGTCAACGTTACCTTGTACAGCAGCAACTTCTCTGACGGTTATATTAGGGTTATCGTCAACTGCAAGAAGAATTGCCTCGTCCATTGCAGGTGTCCTCGTCGTTCTAGGTCTTCCCCAGTCGCGAGTCATAGGCTGGAATGTTCCGTGCTTCCTAAGACGCCGATCAATTGCTTCGAACGTCTTCCTGTCGCGACACCTTCGTTCTGGAAACCTGTCTCGATACAAACGTACCGCGCCACGGCTATTGCCCCGTGCTGATCCATACATCAAATTGGCATCTGCCAACTCCGCGTTTGTCAACAATGCACTGACTGCAAAACCACGTTCGTAATGAACACTAACCTGTTGATGTTACGTACTGATGGGGTTGATGCTCGTACTGTAGAGCAATGAGTCGCATGTCAACACAAGCACGGAAGTCAACATTTCCTTCCTTCAATTGGGCCAACTTGCGGTGAATCGAGGAAGTACAGTACATACTGACGAAACTAAAACGAGCTCTAACATGGAAATTAAGCTTTTCCAGACTCATGGCCAGATAACATCTTTTCTTTATTTGTGTGTGAGGAATGTTTCTTGAAAGTTTGGCCGTACCTTTTTGTAACACCCTGTATACACGACAGAAGCAACTTGGCACGAATTTATGATTTAGAGAAAGAGAGAGAGAGAAATCATTTCTGAGAATAGCCTTACGGCCTCATAGCTAAAGCATAATTAAAGCAGCGATTTTTCTCTGTGGGAAGACCTATCTTCTCTGCGATTCGGTAATCTTACTCCGTGTGAAATCAGAGTTAATATGTAAGGCTACTGGAATACGTGATACGTAATAAAAGGCTACAGGGCCACTCAAATGCAGTGAAGAGACTTTGCTGGTAGGCGGGGTGCGGAGCCGACAGTGTCGTGGGATTTGAAACTGCGAGCGAGAAGTTTGTGTGAGGTGGAGGCGCGCTGCGAGTTTGAATCCGCTGGCGGGCAGCAGCAGCCGCCCCCTGAAAAACCGACGCCTAATCAGCAACGCAGCCCTCTAATGTGACGTTCCCAGAGTAAAGTTCTCGCTTTCTACAAAGTACGAGCGGCCTGACGAACGCGGCCTACACATCTGTTGGCACAAACACTTGCACAAAGGCTGCTCCCGTCTCCACTGAAAACATAGCTCCCATGTTTCAACATTCTCCTGTAGACTACGATTTTCAGCATGCAGCCGGCCGCGGTGGTCTCGCGGTTCTAGGTGCTCAGTCCCATAGTGCTCAGAGCCATTTGAACCATTTTTCAACATGCAGTTATTTCAAACACAATGTGTTTCTTCCGGCATGAACTCAGTATTCCACTGGCTTTAATTAATTTTATATGACTAAATAGACTACTGAATCTTGCAGATTTAAGGTGTTTTCTGAGCAGCACTGGGTTAATTCACACTCCCCTCTTTTATTACATCCAATATTCGAACATAAATGTCTAGCTTCCTTATCTCCTGATAACGAGAATGTATGTATTCATTAAGTCTGTACATCGTCTTTTTGTAGCTGTTGTTTCGTTATATTATTCAACGCGATTAACATTTACGAGTTGAGTTACCAACAGTTATCATTAAGAAACTGATAACGAGAATGTATGTATTCATTAAGTATGTACATCGTCTTTTTGTAGCTGTTGTTTCGTTATATTATTCAACGCGATCAACATTTACGAGGTGAGTTATTAACAGTTATCATTAAGAAACTGAGTAAATGTGGACTGTCACCTTCATTACACTGTAAACCACAATTGCGGTCATTATACACATTGTTACGCTGCAAAATTTTCCGCGGAGTTTCTTTTCGTACTATCTTTTCGAGTTTTTTGGTGGTCTTCAGTCTGAAAATCGATTTGAAACAACTCTCAAGGCTAGTTTATTCTGTGCACAACTATTCATCCCCGGGAAAATTATGTGACAAAAATCTTTCCTTCTCGGCTCGATTCAATATCTCTTCATTGGTTACGCAAATTACCCATCTAATCTCATGCAGTATACTGTAATAAAACATTTTAAAAGCCTCTGCTCTTTTCCTGTGTGCCCTGTTTATTGTCCACGAGCCTCTTCTGTACCAGGCAATACCCTAGACTAATGTCTCCAGAAAAAGCTGCCTTACACACAAAATTATATACGATGTTAACGGTTTTCTCTTTTTCAGAAAAGCTTTCCTTGCTATTGTAGTTTTGCATTTAATGTCCCGTTTACTCCCGTCATCATTCGTTATTTTGCTGCCTTAATAACAAAACTCGTATACTACGTTTCGAGTCTAATCACCTAACCTGACTGAATTTGTCTACACTCCATTACATTGTTTTATTTTTGTTAATGTCCATCTTGTATCCTCTTTCCAAGGGAATGTTCTTTTCCTGCGCTAATGTAGCAACACTGTCGCGTCTATTTCTGTCTGAAGTTTTTTACTTTAGTGACGTGTTACATGTCTCGTTTGTCGAACGCAGTGCACAAGAAAAGTTTACACTTGTGAGGTACATAAATCAATACTACTATGACATGACACGTAAAGTGCCCTCCGCCATACACCGTTGGGTGGCTTGCGGAGTATAAATGTAAAATTTAGATGTAGACATACAGAATTTTACCCTTACCCATCTCTGATGGACCCAAGATTAGTGGGGTGAACTTTTCGGGCCTACAGGAAAGAAGTACAGGCGGTTAAGCTGAAGGTTTGGCTGATGGAGTGGACTAGTATGAATAGGGGCGCGAAACATTTGTTCAGTGATTAGTTTTGTGCTATACGACATAGTACATTTTTCTGTTCGATGATCGAATGGAATCAAAAAGGGTAATGCCTAACTAAAATGAAAATGTGAGTAATGTGAGTGTTCGTGTACCCTGAGTGGCCTTAGGCCGATATAGAGACCCTTTCATGAACTCAGTGTTAAATCATTAACTGTTTACTTTCAGGGTCACTTTTCTTCATGATATGTTCATTGACTCAACTGTACTAAACATTGGCAGCAGCGGACTGAGGGGGACATGTCATATAGGTTCACTGTTACGGAAGTCATTACAGTGACACGTCATTTGTGGAGTAAGTTGTTGTAAATGCAGTCTACAAACAGTCCGATGCCAAGTCCAGACGACAGCATCCAAAAGCTCACAAGCTTTACTTAGCCAATGAACACGTCACAAAATCGTCAAGTGACCGGGCAACGCCATGCGTAGTTGTCGGCGAAGAGAATGTGAGATTCCAGTCAAAGTTGTTGAAATGGTTCAAATGGCTCTGAGCACTATGGAACAAAGTTGTTCAAATGGCTCTGAGCACTATGGGACTTAACATCTCAGGTCATAAGTCCCCTAGAACTTAGAACTACTTAAACTTAACTAACCTAAGGACATCACACACATCCATGCCCGAGGCAGCATTCGAACCTGCGACCGTAGCGGTCCTGCGGTTCCAGACTGAATCGCCTAGAACCGCACGACCACACCGGCCGGAGTCAAAGTTGTCGTCGCAAAAGTGGCCGGATCGTAGTTGATTCATATACATCTATACGATTTCTCTGCTATTCACAATAAAGTGCCTGGCAGAGGATTCAATGAACCACCTTCAAGCTGTCTCTCTACCGTTACACTCTCGAATGGCACGCGGGAAAAACGAGCTCTTAAGTTTATTCTGTGTGAGCCCTGATTTCTCTTATTTTATCGTCATGATCATTTCTCCCTATGCAGGTGGGTGCCAACAGAATGTTTTCGCAGTCGGAGGAGAAAATTGGTGTTTGAAATTTCATGAGAAGATCTCGTCGCAACGAGAAACGCCTTTGTTTTAATGATTGCCACTAAAATTCACGCATCATGTCTGTGGCACTATCTCCCCTGTTTCGCGATAGTACAAAACGAGCCGTCAGTCCCACCAGATGCGGATCCCACAACGCACAGCAATACTTCAAAATAGGGCGCACAAACGTGGTTTAAGCCGTCTCTTTAGTAGACCTGTTGCATCTTGTAAGTGTTCTGTCAATGAATCACAGTCTTTGGTTTGCTCTACTCACAACATTATCTATGTGATCGTTCCCATGTAGGTTATTTGTAATTGTATTCCCTTAGTATTTAGTTGAATTTACAGCCTTGAGATTTGTGTAACTTAACGCCTAATCGAAATTTAGCGGATTTCTTTTACTACTCATGTGAATAACTTCACACTTTTCTTTATACAGGATCAATTGCCATTTTTCGCAACATACAGATATCTTATCTAAATCATTTTATAATTCGTTTTGACCATCTAATGACTTTACAAGATGGTAAATGACAGCACCATCTGCAAACAATCAAATAGCGCTACTCAGACTGTCTCCTAAGTCGTTAATATACATCAGGAACAATAGAGGGCCTATAACAGTTCCTTGGGGAACACCGGATATTACTTCTGTTTTACTATATGTTGTTGTTGTTGTTGTTGTTGTTGTTGTTGTTCAAAAATGGTTCAAATGGTTCTGAGCACTATGGGACTCAACTGCTGTGGTCATTAGCCCCCTAGAACTTATAATTACTTAAACCTAACTAACCTAAGGACATCACACACATCCATGCCCAAGGCAGGATTCGAACCTGCGACCGTAGCAGTCACACGGTTCTGGACTGCGCGCCTAGAACCGCGAGACCACAGCGCCTGGCTGTTGTTGTGGTCTTCAGTCCTGAAACTGGTTTGATGCAGCTCTCCATGCTACTCTATCCTGTGCAAGCTTCTTCATCGCCCAGTACCTTCTGAATCTGCTTAGTGAATTCATCTCTTGGTCTACCTCTACGATTTTTACCCTCCACGCTGTCCTCCAATACTAAATTGGTGATACCTTGATGCCTCAGAACATGTCCTACCAACCGATCCCTCCTCCTGGTCAAGTTGTGCCACAAGCTCCTCTTCTCCCCAATCCTATTCAATACCTCCTCATTAGTTATGTGATCTACCCATCTAATCTTCATCATTCTTCTGTAGCACCACATTTCGAAAGCTTCGATTCTCTTCTTGTCCAAACTATTTATCGTCGATGTTTCACTTCCATACATGGCTACACTCCATACAAATACTTTCAGAAATGACTTCCTGACACTAGATGACCTTCCGTTTATTACTACGAACTGTGATCTTTCTGACAGGAAATCACGAATCCAGTCGCACAACAGAGGCGATATTCCATACGCAGTTTGGTTAGAAGACGATTGTTAGGAACGATGTCAGAGGCCTTCTGGAAATCTAAAAATATGGAGTCAATTTGACATCCCCTGCTTGTAGCACTAATTACTTCATGAGCGGAAAGAGCTAGTTGTGCTTCACAAGAACGATATTTTCTGAATCCGTGCTTACTATGTGCCAATAAATCGTTTTCTTCGAGGTAATTCATAAGGTTCGAACGCAGTATATGTTCCAAAACTCGACTGCAAATCGACGTTAGTGATATGGGCCTGTAATTCAGCGGATTACTCCTATTTCCATTTTTGGGTATTAGTGTGACTTAAGCAATTTTCCAGTCTTTAGGTACGGAACTTTTCTAATGCACAGTAACATGCATGGATCTCAGGTTCCTTCGGCTTCTCAATTTTCCTGCTTTGTGGTCTGCTGTTGAAAATTTTACTGATTAGGCCGTGTGAGTAGCAGCGATAACTGGTACTATATATTTTAAAGACTCATCTCGGGAAATAATTCCGCCTGGAACATGAGACTATTGGGAAGCTAATTGACTGAGAAATAGGCCCTTCTGTCACTAAAACTGACAGCGGCCGGGAGAGCGGTATGCTGACAACATGCCGTCCATGTCCGCATCTAGTGACACCTATCGGCTAAGGATGACACGGCGGCCGGTCGGTACTGTTGGGGCTTGCGAGGCCCGCTGGGATGGAAAAGTTGTTCTCTTAACACGTTGTAACAGCTTGTACCATCATCTTTCCTCTAACCTGTAACCAGAAATACTGTTCGGCTGACGCCTGATGACTGTCATCTGATCATTGGTCACTTACGCCATGAAAATGAACGGTTAAGTCATATTTTCGGTCAGTAGTTTGTAAGTCGTCTTCAGCGGGTTAATATCCACCTTATCCGTAACATATTGCTTTCGTAAAGAGTTTTATTGAAATATTTTTAAAGTGAGGAGTGACCAACAGCTGATATCACACTGTTGCGTGTTTGGTGCTTCCTCTGGAACGATGAAAGAATCCTTTTCCTGGGTTGAAATGGTTTCTTCTTTCATTAAATAACTCTAATCCACCGATATTACAAACCTAATCTGAATTGTTATTCACTATATAATATCTACAGCTATATTGTTAAAATAGTCTTACCTCAAGTAAAGCGTTAACATTCCCAAACAGCTCCCAGCTCGTTGCTTTAAAAATAAAAATTGATACACAACTTGGAACTTTGATAAATAGACTGGGTTATTAAAGACATTAATTTGCCCTTCAGAGAAACATAAGTACTGTTCGAGTTACAAGCATCACTGTCGCTTTGATGTCAGTGTTGACTGATGCTTCTGACAGCATATCCTCATGTGGTGGAATGCTAATTGAATACTGTACAGCCACTGAATTTCCCCTTCTGTAACATTAGCCAAGAACGTATAATCCCCTATTAAGGTATGAGTCCTTGTATTCCTTGTATTAACTACCCCGTTGAAATCTGTCCGTTGTTTCGATTCGTCTGTCCTTCAGCATGATGCAGCACTTTCAATATTATCTTCCTTCACATAGTCTAAGTGAACCAGTGGTATAACAGAGGGAAGTTCTTCATTGATGGGCCACAAAATACTATAAATACTGAAATCTGTGGAGTCAAGTACTTTTTCTCTCTGTATTTTCACCTATTATTCCACAACGTATAACAATAAAAGACTTTTTTTTGCACAACAAAATTTTATAATTTCTGCTTTGATCTAGAAGAAAGTGTGCAACGAACAACGCACAACTGAAAACAATAATCATATGGACTTCTGCCAATGAAATTGGAAATTTCTTGCAGCACCATACTCTCGACTAAGAACGAACGATCGCTCTACCGGAAGACTAGAGAATCTCACTGCATTACGGCCACCACCTCCCTGCATAAATCTCCAGTTTCTCGAACCCTTTTGGAAATAATTAAATGGAAACGGGGATACGAGACGAAAGTTGCGGAGCGTCCCCTTCATCCAATTAAATCTCTGAAGAGATTATCTCTAACGCTTTCCGAATTGCTCGAATATAATATCTCAGTAATGATATCTGCACGACTCGTTGCAGTAATTAAAAAGTTACTAGCGATATTGCGTGAGGCGCATCGGTAGTTTTAACCGAAGGACGCGCATTGTAGCGTCTCGCTGCTCGGAGCCAGGAAACGCAGAAAATAAGCAACGATTTGCAAGGCGAGCGGCAACAACGATTACGGCTTCCTGAGACGCTGGCCTGCGAAGAATGCGCGCCACAACCCGCAGCGTTTCCTGTATTGTTTCAAGACGTCACTAAGCACAGCCAGTGAAAGAATAACTTGTTCCAAGTATGATGACGAGAAGAGTAACGGAGGATACGGAAAATTCTTTTCTCAGCGAAAATTTATTATGGTCGTCCAGAAAGCTCTTGCGACTGATGAGTACGTAAATTCTTTTAGCACGATGCGCGGTACACGACACAGAAGACTTCTCTCTAAAAAAAGAGTAATTAATATGAAGATTGGGGAGATGAGGGGGACGCAAAAGCGTACTTTTAATCATACACTAACCAAACAGTGTGGGTCAGGTGAATACAGGGTAATATCAACAGCAGCGTAAAATGGTATAACGGGAGGAGGATTCGTTATGCAAAAGACAGTAGGGCAGAGAGTGAGCTAATGTGCACAGTTCAGCGACAGGGTTGTTCTCACCAGATTCGATAGCAAACCAACGCCGACAAATATAGCTAAGGTATACATGCCGACGTCGGAAGCAGATGGTCAAGAGAGAATGGATATCAGAATGTTGACGGGTATTTCAGTATGGAAAGGGAGATGAAAATCTAGTAATCGTGGGGAACTGGAATGTAATTGTAGGGGGAGGAACAGAAGAAAGTGTTACTGGAGAATATGGGCGTGGCATAGGAATGAGAGAGGAGAAAGACTAATTGAATTCTGCAGTAAATTTCAGATGGTAATAGCGTGTTCTCTGTTTGAGAATCACAACACAAGGAGGTGTACTTGGAAAAGAATCGGGACACGGGAAAATTACAGCAAGATAACGTTATAGTCACACATAGATTCCGAAATCAAATATTGGGCTGTAAGGCATAACCAGGATCACAATTTTATAAGGACGAAGATTAGACTGAAATTTAAGAGAATCCTACCAAAAATCCGTGTGAAAAGAAGTGGGATACTAAATTACTAAGGAATGAGACTCGATTAAAGTTCACTAAGGATGTAGATAATGCTATAAGCATTTACACAGTGGGCCGTTCATTTGACAAGGAGGGGACAGCTCTAACAAGAGCAATCACAGATGTTGGACAGTCAAACTCCGGTGCAGGGAAGATAAATATAGAGAGACTATGGGTCTCGCAAGCTGCGACATGGTCGTGAATGGAAGAGTGATCCAGAAAGCGCAGAATAAATTTCTTTATTTCCGTCTATGATCACAAAATTATTAGGTCGTCAGACTAAAGGTTCTGGTCAGCAATGACCATCTCCAGATCTGTGTTTATCTTTCGACGATGTCATTATGGCTCCATTATATTAGGACATGTTTTTAAAACAAGTTTGTGATCATAGATGGAAATAAAGAAATGTATTCTAGACCATTGGTAATAGAAGATATGCTTAAATAAATAGATGAAAGACGGAAATACAACTATTGTTCAGGGAAAGACAGGAATCCAATACAAATCACTTATGAATGAAATAAGAATGAAGTTCATGGCAGACAATGCGGAATGTTTACACGACAAATGTGAAGAAATCGAAAAAGAAATCATCGTCGGAAGAACTGACTCAACGTATAGGAAAGTCATAACAAATTACGGTGAAATCAAAAGCAAGAGTGGTAACATTTAAGAATTCGATGGTAATTCCACTGTTAAACGCAGAGGAGAGGGCGGATAGGTGGAAAGACTACGCTGAAGGCCTCTATGAGGGGGAAGACTTCTTTGATCACTGGACAGAAGAAGAAATAGGAGACGATAAGGAAGACATAGGGGATTCAGTGTTACAGTCCGAATTTAAAAGAGCTCTGAAAGACTTGAGATCCAGTAAGGCTGAAAGGGTGAATAAGATTCCATCGGAATTTTAAAATCATCGGTGAAAGTGGGAACAAAGTGACTATTCCAGTCGGTGTGAAGAATCTATCATACAGGTGACGTACGATCAGACCTTCGGGAAAAATATCATCCACACGATTCAGAGGATAGCAAAGTAGATAAAATCAAAAACTATTGCACAACCTAAAATGCTGATAATGGATGCAAGACTGAAAGAAAATTAAAACACTCTCTCAGGACCTGTGGACTTACAAAAAGTGTTTGACTATGTAAGCTGGTGAAACATGCTCGAATTTCTTAGAAAAATGGGAGTAAGCTAGAAGGAAACACGGGTGATACACAATACATGCAAGTTCCACGAGGGAACGATAAGACTAGAAGGCCATTAATGGAGTACTTGGATTAAAAAGGTTGTAAGGCAATGGTGTAGTGTTCCCCTTAGTGCTCAAATTGTACATTGAAGAAGCAATGGCGGAAATAAAAGAAAGGTTCAAGAGTGGGATTAAAAATGAGGGTGAAAGGACATCGACGATAAGGTTACCTGATCACAATGCTATCCTCACTCAAAGTGAAGAAGAATTACAGGATCTTTTGAAGGGGATGAATAATCTAACGAGTAAAGTATATGGACTGAGAGTAAATCTGAAAAGGACAAAAGTAATGAGAAGTAGCAGAACTGAGAATAGCGAGAAGATTAACATCAAAATTGGTTATCACGAAGTAAACGTAGTTAAGGAATTCTGCTACCTTGGGAGCAAAGTAACCCTTGAGGGACCAAGTAAAGATGACATAAAAACCAGAATAGCACAGGCAAAGTGAGCATTCCTGGCCAATAGAAGCCTACCACTATCAAACTCACACCCCAATTTGAGGAAAAAATTTATAGAGCATAGCACTTTAAGATAACGAATCATGGACCCAGAAAAACCGAAACAGAGAAGAATCGACTAGTTTGAGATGTGGTGCTACAGAAGAATGTTGAAAATTTGGTGGACTAATAAAAAATGAGGAAGTTCTTCGCAGAATCGGCGAAGAAAGCAACATACACAGAACACTGACAATAAGACAGGACCGGGTGACATGACATGTGTTAAGGCATCAGGGAATACCTTCCATGGTACTAGAGGTTAGAAAACAGAAAGACTGACACCGGAATATATCCAGCAAATAATAGAGGACGTAGGGTGCAATGAAGAGGATGTCACGGGAGAAGAATACGTGGCGGGGAGTATCATACCACACAAAAGATTGATAAAAGAAAAACGTACACAGAAAATATCCAAAATTTCATCACAGCAGGTTTCAGAAATGAATCTGATAATCTGATTCGTCAGATAAACTGTAATAGAAGCTGGTAATTCGCCACAGCCTGATGAAATGCGAGCATACACCAACGAGAAGTAAAAACGTAGATTTCTGATAAATGTTATTAACCTAGGTGCAGTGCAATAGAAACTGAATAAAAGTTTACAAAACTTAAACTAATAATTGAAGTTGTTAAATGGTGTTTAGTAATACATTGGAATAACAGTTCGAAAAATCCAGGACAAAATTCCGGTCTAGTCATTCGAATGCTGTTTTCGGTGGTGGTGCTAAACCACTTAAGTTTATATTGTTTCAACTGCTTCAATATAATAGTGGCAACACCTCTGAAAACCTTCCTATAGTTAACGATTACTGTATCTTTAACTAACCTATTGTAATAGGCGCATCCACTGCTAAATTACAGAGGCGAAATATTTCCTTAAAGTTATGGTAAGAAACTTGGTGAAGAAAAGAGAAGCAAAATAAATTACAGGTCAATATGGCGTGTAGAGACGTAGTGTCTGATAATATCGACTACATTTTTTGCAGGTATAACATCAAGATTGCATTTCAAGCTGTTGATAATACTGTTATTACGTTCAACTCCATACTAATGCAGTGAGGAACACGTTTTGTACCACATATACATGCTGTTAATAAGACAGCTCCGAGCGCGCGTCTACAATCAGAAAGACATGTTGTGACTGATATGTTCCTAAAGGGGGCCAATAAGTCATTAACTGAAAAAATTATTTCAGTGGAGACGCACATTTCAATATTTAGGAAGATTTAGTGCATTAAATCATAAATATGTTACTATCCACTTATTAGTCGACTATAGATAACTGTGGTTTGCAGTCGACATCTATCATTTTATGACAAAAACTGAGGTTTCAGTTTTCTGTCGGCACAAAAATTTTTGCTGATATTCAGCATTGTGGTCCAGATTCTGCATTAAACTATACGTCTTGATATTATTAGCCATAACCTTTCTCAATATCGCCGCACCCAGTATAGCAGTGTGTTATTAATGTCCCTCGAATTGTTGATGGATGGCTTAGTTTACTTTACCTTCAGTTATCTAGCATAGCGAACATAGGTCAAAACGATAGCGAGTAAAGGCAAACTGATCCTGTATGGCGTAGTTTCATCCCCGCTGTTATAATCCTAGGTAAATGACAGCATTACCTTCCTTGTACCCTTTCCTATGTTGAAGTGTTAAAAATATGTGCATATATAGGTGACTCGTATACATCTTTTCTCTGTGGTAAAGATTTAACACTGATGACGTCAACTGACAGTACAACTGTCATCGTAATCTCAGCGACATTTTATTACGTTCTACAACCACAAAAAAAGAGCGGCAGCCACGAGACACATTACACAGAGACACGTCATAGGGGAGCAGTTACAGACTGCTGACTCACGTGAACTAGCAACTAGTCAATTCCGACCCTAACAGTTTAGTGCCTCTCCTCTTTGTCTTGTATCATACCGCGCTTTCCTGAATATATGGAGACATAATGGAGACCCGAGAAATCTGAAATGACAATTAGATCAAATAATGAGATCTTTTACTCTTGCCACCTGCACACAGCTTCTATCTCATCTAAATATGGGTTATTACTTGACCTTTGACTAGAAAACTCCGCCTCTCTTACCACCCCATTGCGTCACCTAATGCGCCCTTGGTTACTGGGCTGTAAAATAGTCAAGGAAGGCGGAGGACTTAACCTAGGAAGGCGATATCCTAGACAGGTGTGGTGGAAGTGTGACGGCGGGGCTGGCAGTGGGTTACTAGGTCCGGGACCGGTCAGCAGCCCCATCCCGTTACGCAGAACCTGCGGGGACAGGTTTGCGACGCGACACCATCCCAGGAGCAGCCGCCTCTCTCCTGCGATAGGAGCCAAATGGGGCTGCAGCTTCATTCCCTTAAAGACTAATTACTATCTACTACAAAATCTGTAACTCTTTATTCGTCTGAAAGTCGGAGCTATCCTTAAGTTTTCTATACTCACCATTCATTATCTTTGTTACTTAATCTCTTATTAATCTAATCAAGCACTTCAAAATATTTCAACTTCATCTGGCGAAAAACAGAGTGTAGTAATTGCTGAGTCAATCGCTGCTAATGAATTGTTTCTTTGCGTTCCAAACAATGCAGTGTGCTCATGAACTACGGTATCTGACCTAAACTTTGTAGACACCCCTACGTAATGCGGAACTCACCATCAGAGGGCACGAAGTTATAAAAGGAGGCGAGAAGTATTGTTCTGACAGTAAAGAAGCAGTAACAACAGAATATGTCGATCAGGAGTGCTCAGTGACTTCGAACGTGGTCTTGTCATACGACGTCACCTAAGTAACAAAGCCATTACGGAAATGTCAACTCCTTTAAAAGTTGCCGAAGTTGGCTGTTGGTAATGTGATTGTGAAGTGGAAACGTGAAGAAACAATCCCAGTTAAACCAAGACCACGCAGACTTCATGTATTGACGGACAGGAACCGTCGAACACTGCGTAGGTTGGTTTTAGAAATTCGCATGGAATCAGCGTAAAGGTTCATCCATGAGTTCCAAAGTGCTACTAGGAGTCCAGCTAGCACATCTGTGTACAGAGTTGGAAAGAATGGAATACAATGGTCGAGCAGCTGTTCATAGGCTACACATTTCTGTACTCAATGTTAAGCGACGCTTGGGATGGTGTAAAGAGCTAAGCTACAGAACAGTGCATGGCAGGAAACGAGTAATTTGTAGCGATGAATCAAGCCATACCCCGTGGTAATCCTATGAGAGGATTTTGCTTTGGAGACTGCCTGGAAAAGTTTACCTGCCATCACGGGTAGTGACAACAGTGAAGAACTGAGGAGGTGGGGTTACGAGGTTACGGTATGGGGGTGTTGTTTGTCATGGTTCGGCTGTGGTCGCCTTACTGCGTGTAATAAAAACGCTAAATGCGAGATGGTATGAACACATTTTACACCATTGTGCACTGCGTGTAGTAGAGGAATATTTCGGAGACAATAATTGTTTGTATCAGCATTACAATGCATTCTCAAAATGGAATGGCCTGCTCAGAGTTCCGATCTGAACCTCATGAAACACAGGTGGGATGAATCACCATCGACTTCGCTCCAGACAGCATCGATCAACGTCTCTACCTTCTCTGGTTTCGGAAGAATGGGCTGCCATTTCTCCACATATATTCAGACATCTCACTGAAAATATCCCAAGCAGAGTTCAAGCCTCTCTGAAGGCGAAGGATGGTCACATCCCCAACTGATGTCTCCTTTTGTGTGTCCGAAAACTTTTGATCACATAGTGTACATAGACGCTTTCTACAACTGCACTCAGTTCTTCAGCTATAGGTTTACCAATGTTTTTCTAAGTTATTTAAGGCTATTGGCAGACCGGTACTGTTGATGTATCAAGCCCAGTTTTACCCATCTTATCTGATGTTCCGCATGTTAAAGTTTTAAATGAATATGTAGCATTAAATAATAACCTCTCTTCGAGATTCTTCATTTTTGTAGACATAATGTTCACAATTGCTTTATAATTACTAAAACTGCGTACTTATTCTATCAAATACGTTTCCATTTATTCATTTAAAATGTATTTCACAGCCAAAGAAACTGGTATATCTGCCTAATATCATGTACGGCCCCCGCGAGCACGCAGAAGTGCCGAACACGACGTGGCATGCACTCGACTTATGTCTGAAGTAGTGCTGGAGAGAACTAACACCATGAATACTGCAGGGCTGTCCATAGATCCGTAAGAGTACGTGGAGATGAAGATCTCTTCTGAACAGCACGTTGCAAGGCATCCGAGATATGCTCAGTAATGTTCATTCCTGGGGAGTCTGGTGGCCAGCGGAAGTGTTAAAACTCAGAAGAGTGTTCCTGGAGCCAATCTGTAGTAATTCGGGACGCGTGGGATATCGCTTTGTCCTTTTGGAATGCCCAAGTCCGTCGGAATGCACAATGGACATGAATGATTCCAGATGATCAGAGATGATGCTTACGTACGTGTCACATGACAGAGTCGTATCTAGAAGCAGCAGGGGTCTCATATGACTCCCACTGCACACGCCCCACACCATTAAAGAGTCTGTTTAAGCTTTAACAGTCCCCTGCTGACATATAGGTTGCCTCCATACCCGTACATGCCCACCCACTCGATACAATTTGAAACGAGATTCGCCCTACCAGGCAACATGTTTCCAATCATCAACAGTCCATTGTCGGAGTTAATGGGCCCAGGCGAGGCGTAAAGCTTTGTGTAGTGCAGTCATCAAGGGCTCCGAAAGCCTATATCGATGATGTTTCGCTGAATGGTTCGCACGTTGACAGTTGTTGATGTCCCAGCATTGAGGAGCAATTTGGGGAGGGGTTGCACTCCTGTCACGTTGAACGATTCTCTTCAGTCGTCGTTGGTCTCGTTCTTGCAGGATCTTTTTCCGTTAGCAGCGATGTCGGAGATTTGATGTTTTAGCGGATTCCTGATATTCACGGTACTCTCGTGAAATGGTCGTAAGGAAAATCCCCACTTCATCGCTACCTCGGAGATGCTTTGTCCCATCGCTCGTGCGCCGACTATATCACCGCGTTGAAAGTCACTTAAATCTTGATAACCTGCCATTGTAGCAGCAGTAACCGATCTAACAACTGCGCCAGACACTTGTCGTATAAAGGCGTTGCCGACCGCGGCGCTATATTCTGCCTGTTTCCATATCTCTGTATTTGGATACGCATGTATATATCAGTTTCTTTGGCGCTTCAGTGTATCATCAATGGTCTGGATTCAATCCAGTGGCTCTATTGATATTTTCATACATTTCTCTAATTAATACCTGTTACTTTCTTAAACAGAAATCACTAGACCAAGAGATGCAACAAAACTTAAGTTTTCTGGTGTACATTGAATTTTGTTTCTATTGCGTACCCTGATAACCGTTGTACCCCTGACATTTTGCTTTGTTCTTCGTCGCTCACGCTGCGACACGTGCTCTCTTGACTAGCGACAGGTTTTGACCAGATAGATTTTAGAGTCAAAGTAAAGTTCAAAAACAGCTTATTCTGATTCTGGAAGAACACACATAATTTTCCATTGCGTCGAAGCGTATGAATAGCATTTCCACTTCAAGAACCGACTAGCTTTATAGTGAGTTTAAGAACGTTGGTCAGTTGGGAAAACTGCTACTGATCTGCCGACGACGTAATCGTTCTTCCTCATAGAGCTTCAGAATCCGCGATCAGTTGTAAGAAACAAACAGGCCCAGAGCCAAAAGCGAAGCATCGTTAAAACTCTTAAGCAAGGCCACCCAGTTTTTCAGCTTCTGCAAGAGCGGCAGCAGGTATTGGATTTGCACACACGATCTCGCTGAGACTGGAATGTGAAATGGGACTACACCCTAATTATGGTCAGAGCTTTTGAGAAAATTTCCTGAAGACTCTAAGTCAAAACAAGACGACGTAGAATATCAAGGCCAGGAATTTTTCCCCTCCGCGCTTAGGCGTGACGTACAGCTTTACAGCACAGTCTATACGACGCTGGATTCCCGATGAGAAATTATATTCAACATTTGTTAGTCCCTATATTGAAGCTAGAAACTAGCACATCTCCACCATATCTCATTAACTGGTTCACGTCAGAAGTGTTCAAGGAGTTTACCACCTGAAAACTTCAAGACGGCCTATCAGAAATTCAGACATGTGTTATACATAGAGGTTTCCGGGAAAATTTTTGTACTGTATCAGAGTTGTTTACAGCGAGACGGTGACTATAGAGGAATTATGTAAGGAGATATATATATAACTCTTAAGCGCTTATAAGCATTCATTAATCTCTCATCCTTCATAACCAGTCGAATCCTCCCACTGAATAGTTTGTCTTAATTTCACTACAGCGGCGATGCAATTTTAGGCTTCCATTTCTTCCCTTGCTAATCCTTACAGAGCGTTAATACTGTTCTGAAAACAGAAGTGAATGTGTAGGATGATTCAGAAGACAATTTACAAATATAGTGGATCAAGGCATGAAAACTCCTGTGTGTTACCGTTAAAGAAAAAGGCTGTTTTATCCAGACCATATCAGAAGGCATTTCGTGGGAAGTGTCGCAGCGGCAATAAAGTTAACACGTATTCTGGAGAATGGTGGTTCAAATCCGCTCCCAATCCTTCTGAATCTGTTTAGTGTATTCATCTCCTGGCCTCCCTCTACGATTTTTACCCTCAACGCTTCCCTCCAATAATAAATTGGTGATCCCTTGATGCCTCAGAACGTGTCCTACCAATCGACCCCTTCTTCTAGTCCAGTTGTGCCACAAATTCCTCTTCTCCCCAGTTCTATTCAGTACTCTCTCATTAGTTACGTGATGTACCCATACAATCTTCAGCATTGTTCTGCAGCACCACATTTCGAAAGCTTCTATTCTCTTCTTGCCTAAACTATTTATACTCAACTCTCTTCTCCAGAAACGCATTCCTTGCCATGGCCACTCTACATTTTTATCCTCTCTACTTCGACCATTAACGGTTATTTTGTCCCCCCCCCCTCCCCGCTCCAATACCAAAACTCACCTTCCCTATCAATTATTTTTGCATGTTGATTTATTATGCTTTAGCACAATTAACTGATTGTCAAAGAACAGTGTTTTCCCAGTGTTGTTCCCAGATGTAACACATGTCCTAGACAGGACTTATCGAAACTGTTGGTTTGGCAGATAAGTCCGAATTTCATAACCTACTAGATCACTGATTAATAGATATATTTGGGTGGGGGGGGGCAGTATGGTGTGGCTAGAGTGTAAATGAGAATAAGAGAAGAGTTTGGGCTACTAACAGAACGCTGCTTGAAATGTGTGCTCGCTTGATACAATCTAAATCACCAAATTATTTGATAACAGATAAATTTCATTGGCTGCAAGATCTGTGCTGTAGAGCAGATGTTTGTACTGAAAGCTAAAAGCAATGGAGTGCTCCTGAATAGT
Organism: Schistocerca gregaria; assembly: GCF_023897955.1. NCBI lineage: Eukaryota > Metazoa > Arthropoda > Insecta > Orthoptera > Acrididae > Schistocerca > Schistocerca gregaria. The sequence goes on from NC_064931.1 coordinate 548,096,795, forward strand.
ATTATCGTATTCCATGATAATTTCCACGCTTTAAACTGAGATTGTTCGAGGATAAACACCTGGCATTGAACTTGGAAACGGTTAGTTGTTTTGTGATCTACTGTGATGGAATTTTCAAAACATTGGGACAGTACTTTCTAACAACTAACCTTCCATAACCATTTCTGGCGAGAATTCATTCTGCAATTAACTAATTTTAAGTTAACATTTACAACCCTAAATTGCTCAGTGCCTGTTCTGGAACCTTGGCATAATTTATTGCGACAGTACAATTACGTAATTTTACATTGTATTATGATGTAAAATAATGAAAGTTATGTCAATAAATTACTGGCTCCGAGCTACACAGATTAGTGGAGAAACTGTAGCATAGGCAAAGAATACACCAGTTCGGTGTGTTCCACACCACGCTGAGGTTTTGTCTCCCCATTTAGATGCTCATACATCCTTCCCGACAGACAGAGGTTAATTTCCTATGGATATCGACAGCGGATAGTTGTTTTGCTGCGAAAAATACGAATGACAGAGCGCGTCTCACAACCATACACTGGCAGCGTATGAACGAGATACTGCAGTATGCATTGTATGCCGGTGTGAACGTTGTCAACACTTACCAGTCAAATTAGCCAGCTCTCATATGTCACGGGGACAGTTTGCAGGGAAATAAAATAGGGAAACTTGCTTATTGGCTCTGAGCACTATGGGACTCAACTGCTGTGGTCATTAGTCCCCTAGAACTTAGAACTACTTAAACCTAACTAACCTAAGGACATCACACACATCCATGCCCGAGGCGGGATTCGAACCTGCGACCGTAGCAGTCGCACGGTTCCGGACTGCGCGCCTAGAACCGCGAGACCACCGCGGCCGGCAAACTTGCTTATTGGACGACCCTTCTATTATGAGAATGTTTCATACTATTGTAAGATTTTCATTTTGTACTTGTGATATTCTGAAACAAGCACCAGTAATAAAGCTTTACTGTGGCCTAAAGCTAATGACTGGAGTGAAATAAAACATAATTTTGACATACAAACATCCTGTTCCTGTGATGGGCGCATTTCACCCTTTTTATATGCGCAGTTGCTACTCCAGAATTAATTTCACATATTTAATCTGTTATTAATAAACATATAATTTTAACAGTCCTTGTAGTACAAGGCCCTTAGAATACTAGCACTACAGTAATTAGTATCCAACGCACTTCAGACCTTCACTGTCTGCTTTGACGATCAACGATGCAGACTGCCAGAATGCTGTCACCACAGTAGCGTCTAACACGTGTCTTGCCAACACTGCACAACATTGTATCAGTGGGCGCGACAGCGGCAAAGTTCCGTGCCACATGTAGTCTGAGTGGCTTCTGGACAACGAAGTCGAAGCAGTGGCTGCGTGACACCAGACCAGTCCGCTACCGACGGTTTCGCGCCGGCACAAAATTTACGGTCGGTTACGCCGCTGTCCAATTCGACGGCCACCTTACTTAGTGGCCACAGTGGACGCCCCAGTATCTGCTCGTCCAACTGTGCGACCCACTTATCCCCGTAGTTTCACACAAGCACCAATGCTGCAGCATTGTGCTTAGTAGGAGCCATCTGCCATATCCCGTTTGCACTCACTCACATGCCGATGTTGTGGTTCTTGACGTCGACCAATAGTAGTGGCACTTATAACGTTTTCACTTCGTCTAACAGTGCCTCCCCCACTGATCTTAAGTAACAACTCCGTACTTCGTCGACACGCACGCGAGACGGCGTAGCTATCCGTATTCTTTATCGGGCTGCTGCGATTTTCTCTGAATTTATTATTATTCGTATTTATAAAGTGCAGAGCCTTTACCTTCAGGAATTTCGATCGAAATAAGCTTAAACTACCTAAATGTTTAGTTCAAGACCTATACAATCTCGGGTAATTGGTGGATCTTGCATAACAAATACCTTGGGGTTTCTGGAGTTTTAAGTGAACTTGTGCCCGACTAGTCATTTCAGAGAGCGAACGTATCTGCGAGGATCTTGCAGAACATATACCAGGTAGGTGAACAGTCGTCCGAACCAATAGCTGGAAAGTGATGCGCCGCAATTCAATAACGTGGCTCGACAGGAGTGGGGATTTGCAGCGTACGTGGGCGTCTCGGGAACTTCCCTTCCCATGTGTTCGCCTGCGATGAATCTAAACTGAAAGAATTTTCTTCTTCCTGTATAAATATGCACCACCAATAGGGTTGAAACAGACTCTGAATAGCACACATTCGTAAAGAAATATGAAAGCAAGTGACAGCGGTAAAAAAAAATGTTTCGAGTACTAACTTTATTTCATACTATTGATTACTGCGATATGGAATGGTTCTGGTTTGACATTCACAGCCTTAAACTACGTGCATAATTTTATTTTATTTATTTTCGTAAGTATTATGGCAACTTATCCTAATTTACAAATTACAAAAAAATACCCTAAGTATTTCGAGGAACTCTTTTACTGAATAAAAAGGGCAGTGCCACAGTTGAGCATTGAAACTCAGGTTTTAAAACACCACTACGAACAAGTAACAATTTTTCAGTTCAACTGTGAAACTACTGAAAGTGGAACATGCAAATAGTGGCTCTGAGCACTATGGTACTTAACTTCTCAGGTCATCAGTCCCCTAGAACTTAGAGCTACTTAAACCTGACTAACCTAAGGACATCACACACACCCATGCTCGAGGCAGGACTCGAACCTGCGACCGTAGCGGTCGCACGGTTCCAGACTCTAGCGCCTAGAACCGCTCGGCCACTCCGGCCGGCCTTACGCACAAAAGACTGGCTAAAAATTATCTACGTCAGAGTTACGGCCTATTTCGTGTAGTGATTGATTAAATACAATCTATTTATTTTTATCCTAGTAAGAGTTTCATTAAAAAAAAAAAAAAGAAACTGCAACGGTTCTCTAGCCACAAAGACGGATTAAAACTGAACTCAGGATTCCACAGAAGGAATGGCAAGCGTGAGCTTGAAGCAGATGCAGCTCCATAAACTTTAGCGTGAACCACCTTGGCATTATCAAGGTCGTGAACGGCTCTGAATCGTGAGGCCAAATGAGAAGCTGCTTGAATAGATAAGCAGTATGTGTTTTGCAGATTAAGACTAAATAGCACAGAGGACGCAGTCCTTGTCAGCCAGACCACTATATCCCATCGCATGTACGCGCGGAGTCGTCATAACTGCTGCTGAGTGCGCCATAAAATCCAGTGGTCTTTTCCACTACTTCCCAGAGACAAGATGCCCTCTTCTTATACTGTGCACTAACGCTAGACTTTTCCCTCAGCGTATATTCCGTATCCTTGCTCCCTAGCAAGAACTCGAGCACCCACGCACACACACGCACATGTACACACACTTTCTAAACTCGTCAAGTGTGTCAGACACACATAATGCTGAACTAATACGGTGTGATTTGAATTTATATCTTTCAAAACTCATCCACAGTTAGACTTTGGCCAAAACATTTTTTCCTGTCTCGCTGTTTTACAGGGCGCGCTGAAAAGCAACGTATCCGAATTCTGTATGAGAAAACTCTTAAGAGTCTTTAGATAAAACAAACGTTAGTAACGTTCTACATCTTTATTCTTCATGTCAACATATTTGTAACCCTCTGTCGCTAGGAGGGCTCTGAAATATAGCGTGTAGCAAGCCGGTGTGTAACGTAACTATGTCGGTGCCTGAGAAACAGCGTGGTGTAATCGAATTTCGAATTCGAAGAGCTCGTTCAAACATGGAGCACCCTCTCTTTCAGTATGGCAATGCCAGACCATACACGCGCGCTACGACATCTGCAACAATCCGATGCTTTGCACTCAGTGCCATGGATCATCGTCCACAAAGCCCCGATTGTCATCTATCTCCAAATCTTAAGGAACACCTTCGAAGACTTTATTTCAAAAACTGTAATAGTTTTCACATAAAAATTCTGAGGCACTACTTTTCTGCACGACCTCGTATCAATATTTCGCTCTTTCGCGTTTTCCATGTGGACCCTCAAGTTCTCATACTTGCTATCAGTACGATTTTGCAGCATGATTCGCCAAAAGATGTGCAGTTTATGAAGGCCACCTCCGGTACATTTTCTCAGTATCTTCCAGTACCTCTCATGGTCTTTATTAGCTTCAGTTTCATTATTTGCAAACCGATTTATTTGACATCAATCAAGTTTCAGCATTAACAAAGATTATAGGTGATGAAAGAATACACAAAGTATTGATATAATTACCGTATTATACGCTTTCGGAATTAAATATAGATTTATAAGTGTCTGAATGTTACACATACAATTGAGGCTAATACATCAGAAAAATTTTCAAGAAATTCGTCACCACTCCACTGTACCAGTCAGTTTCTGCAGATGAGGTTGGTAACGCAGTTGCAGTGGCACTCGAATAGTAAGTGGAAGTTTAAAATGCTTGTAGATATTTTCACCATCGGCATTTCACCGTAAAGGATATGTATTGTAGTGCAATGCAATTTCTGACGTCAAAAGTGTGTGCCTAGGTGTTAAGTTGAATCCCAAATTCCTCTACAGTGCCTCATGGAGAGATGACATGCCACTTTAGTGTGGTCTCATTATCTGTGGCTCGCTTGGCGATATATAAGAGTTGTAGACGAAGTATCGACCTGATTTACACCTTTCCTTTTACCTTTTTCTCAGCTATATTAACCCAAAGAACACTCAAAATGCACTCCACGCGATAAATTTCTCCACACACTGTAACACGTCTGAGGAATTTTGTTGCTCCTGACATAGTGGTAGAGTTGCCACTGCTCCAAGCACCGAGTTCTTCCAGTTACTGACTCTACGTTTATTGAAATCAAATGCTCTAGAAAGCAGTTATGTTGCAGTTTTATTGAAGCAGATGGTTACGACCCAGTTCATGGTTATTTTTGAATGTTCAGTATACACTTGGTGATTCAATATAGAGTTTGAATCGGTCTCGTGAGTAAAAGTACCGCACAATTGACAACTAGATGTGAAAACCGATCACTCTTCCCTCTAAATTTGACAAATGGACTCTACTATAACTTGAGGAAAAATTAAATGTCTTTAATTGATATAGTTCTCATACTCCTAAGCTTTTGTTCTTTCCATGCGGATTTCTTCTGTCTCGTTCATGCACTTTTCCAGTTATGTTGAGGTTTTAGTCATCCTGATCCACCTTAAATATTAATTATACACAAAGCTCCTTAACAAATTGAGTTCCATAATTTTAAAACAGGCGAACACCTGTTGGTAACATCTCTGAAGAAGTGCACAGATATGAAACAATAACCCACGAACCGCTGGCGAAATTAGAAATTTGCCACTGTTGTCAGTTTTATCGAGCTGCTCAGACAGCTGAGAAGTATCAACAGATATCGCTGTGCGAAGTCAACAGGGAACACGAAATTACAAGCAATACCGGGTAGCGAATTATCGTTATCTGAATATTCTAGGCGTAATGATGTCGCCTGCAATTATTGGCCCCGCGGGTACTGTTGACGTAAGGCGACGGCGCGCCGATGGCAGCCCTACAGCGTCTTCGTATCGACCCGTGATTAACTTGGACAAGGCTGCAGCCTCTCATGTTAACGAGCACACTTGGAGGCAGCCTGCGCGCTACGCCAAACATGTCAGTCAGTTGCAGCACGGATATAATCGGGCGCAGTGAACACTCGATGTCAAAACGCACCCCAGCAATTCTGAAATTTATGTGAAAAATTTATGTGAAGCCTCTAAACAAGGGATGAAGATAGGGACTAGGAGCGAATTTAAATTTACGTGTTGAAGCTAGAAATTTACTTGCACCAACTGTTAATTTGCCACCTCATGTGTTGCCTACGTGCGGTGGCGGAGCAGTTCTAGCCACGTCAGTCCGGAACCACGCGGTTGCTACGGTCGCAGGTTCGAATCCTGCCTCGGGCGTGGATGTGTGTGGTGTCCTTCTTAGGTTAGTTACGTTCAAGTAGTTCTAAGCTTAGGGGACTGATGACCTCAGCTGTTAAGTCCCATAGTGCTTAGAGCCATTTGCACCATTTGTTGCCTACGTGGGTTGCAACAATCCAGGTGCTCCGTAGCAAATAAAGATGAGAAATTAATCGCTGCCAGCCTTAATTCATTGCTTCATAACCACGAGGGGGTAAGTCTATGACCTTAAAACTGAATGTAGCTTCTTTGAACGAGAGGGGTTCGGTCGTCTACTGTTGCTTTAAGCCCTTACTAATATGGATCAATCATGATGCACTTTAACTTAGAATTGACCCTTTAGAGAATTGCGTAAACAAATTAATAAATGGCTCCGAGCGCTATGCGACTTAACTTCTGATGTCATCAGTCCCCTAGAACTTAGAACTACTTAAATCTAACTAACCTAAGGACATCACACACATCCATGCCCGAGGCAGGATTCGAACCTGCGACCGTGGCGGTCGCGCGGTTCCACACTGAAGTGCCTAGAACCGCTCGGCCAGTCAGGCCGGCTACTGAGCACAATAGCTATATAAAAGCAAAATGCTTTACTCAGAAAAACTGTGTGATTTATACAATTTTCACAAATTGAGCAAGTCAGTAACCAGTTGGTTCACTTCTGACACTTCTGCAAGCAGTTATTCGGCTTGGCACTGATTCTCCTAGTTGCTGGATGTCCTCCTGACGGATATCGTTCCAACCTCTGTCCAATTGACGCGCTAAATCATCAAAATCTCGAGATTATTGGAGGACCTGCCCACAATGCTCGTAAGGAACTCAATTTCGGAGAAATCCTGCGACCTTGCTGGCCAAAATATCGCGAAAGCAAGCAGTAGAAACTCTCGCTGTATGCAGGCGGGCATCGCTGATATGTGAGCACAGGATGGGTTGCCATGAAGGGCAATAAAAAGGGGTGTAGAATATCGTCGACGTGCCACTGTGGTGTAAGGGTGCTACCGATGACAGCCAAAAGGGTCTTGATACGAAATGAAATGGCACCCTAAACCATTACTTCAGGGTGGTGGGCTGTATGGTGGACGACATCAGGTTGGTATCCCAGTGCTGTCCGGGGCGTCTCCATACACGTCTTTGGCCTGGAATATCATTAACTGGAACAGACTTGTCTTCAGTGACGAGTCCCGCTTTGAACTGAGCCCCGATGACAAGACGTGTCCGGAGATATGGGACAATCCTGAATATCGTCTGGATGACAATCGTGCATCAACACCTGTAAAAGGTAAATGAAAACTTTTCTACTAAACGTTATTATAAAATGTACCTGAAGGTTGCATTAACTTGCATTAAAAAGGCGTACTCTTTAAAAATCGAATGATTCTTTTGAAAATGAAATCTTTGCGGTCCTATATGTAATCACAAGTTCCTATCTGCATTCATGTAGAAGATATAGTCTGATGGAAAGTATCCCAATACCTATTAATGGACACCTTATGGGGTGTGTCCATCCTTAGTCTTTATGACAGCTTGCACTCTGGAATGTCTTCACGAATGGCAGCCTAGTCTTCTTCAAGAGCGCAAACCAGACAGAGTAGTGACGTTGGGAACTTGGGTCTGTAGCGAAGTCGACGTTCTAACTCGTCCCAAAAGTGGAAAAGTGGTCCATTGGGTTCGTGTAGGGCCTGCGGTCAAGCCAGTCCGTTTCAGGAGAGTTTCTGTGCACAAGCCATTACCTCACAGGTGCGGCTTTATAAAGGGATGCACTGTCATGCTGATACAATCATCGTCTCGGAACTGTTCCTCTACTGTTTGCGATACACAATAGTGTAAAATTGTGTTCATAAACTCTCGCATTTAGCAGTAAACAGACCAATCTCTTAACGACAATGAACTACGATAAACATCTCTAAATCTTAAGACCATCACCTCCGTACGTCATGGCAGGTGACGTTGTCTAGGCATTCGGCAAACACAGACACTTCCATTGGGTTCCCATGGGTCATAGCGTAATCAATCACTCCAAATAACTCGTTTCCCGTCGTCCACTGTCCAATTCCTTGTACTGATTTCATGTGATTTTTTACATCCACTCGCCTCAATGCTCGACAGTGGCCGTCCCTCAGTACATGAGTCCTGCCTGTTATTAGTTTAGTTGTGGTTGTTCCTTTGCCTTTCCGCTTCACAGTCACATCACCAACAGTCGATCGGCAGATTTAGAAGGGTTGATATATCCCTGGTGGATTTATTACTCAGGTGGCATCCAGTGAGTAGTCCACGTCCACTGTGCTCTCCTGATCCATCCTGCTGCTATTGCTTCGCTACTGGCAGCACAATAGTCCTCTCCTCCTTTTATACTATTGATGACGTCTAGCGCTCAATTCCGCAATAGATACTGTCGATCTGATACTGTATTTACGTACTCTGACTGCTTGAAGACGCCCAAAGGCTCGAAACGTCTAGCGACACATTAAACATAATGAAATGCACATGCTATAAAAGCATGCAGTTATGTTGCAGCTACCGAGACATTAAAAACTGGTCACATATTTTATCGATAACTTAATCTTTTGTGAAATGAATGAAGCGATCTAGATCACGTTTTGTTTGCTGTTACTACAGGTTTCGGCCGAATTACCTCATAAAAGATTTAACCTTAAAATGTAGGACTTTTGCTACTTCCAGTGTAAGCACGTGCGTTTATATTAATGATGAGTGGTATGTATTGTTATGTGTTCCACATTTAACTGGCGTTTGGAGTGACACCTCATAGCAGTTATGGAAGCTATTAACTGGTCAGTTATAGAGGAAGTGGCACCTGGTATGAAAAGCAATAAAAGCTGCCGGAATTTCGAAGCGCTGACAAGCTTGACCAGACTCTGCACATATTTATATATCTTCTACAAATATTATAAATTAAAGTCCCTCACCGCGTTTTTTCTGTGCGTATGTGCAGACTAGTCCCAGGAACTACTGTAGGGATTTTGATACGGTGTTCACTAACAGATACACTGATTCATGGCGAGGGTTTGTGCATGTCACTGACTTCCGCTATCCCAGACAAGTCGTCCGGCGTAGAGTCTTATTACTACCCATGCGAAGACGAGGCGGGTGGCTAGTTAAATAATAAAACAAATCACTGATTCCTCCTGCGAGAAAATGCCGCCCTTCGGTTAACCTTTTGTATCATTTTAATGCCGTCATGGAAGATACCATTTATTAAACTTTCAACATTGTCGGTAACATTTATAAGACGCATAACTTTAGTAGTTACTCCACTGCTGGAAGCGAGGTAAGTGAGCACGCCTTCTGCAAAAACGACAACACTGCAATAGCAGTCTGGCTATACGGTGTGTTGTACGACGATGATGATGTCTCATACTCTGAGGAGCGTAGGGGACGATGCGGGAGACCCGCACCGCCGACTAGGCAAGGTCCTAGCGGAGGTGGTTTGCCATTTCCTTCCTCCGCCCGTGATGGTGATGAATAATGATGATGAAGACGACACAACACCCCAGTCATCTCGAGGCAGGGAAAATTCCTGACCCCGCCGGGAATCGAACCCGGGACCCCATGCGCGGGAAGCGAGAACGCTACCGCAAGACCACGAGCTGCGGACTGTTCTATGAGGAGAGAAAGGAGAGGAGGAGGAGGAGGAGGGAGGGAAAGAAAGAAAGAAAGAAAGAAAGAAAGAAAGAAAGAAAGAGAGAGAGAGAGAGAGAGAGAGAGAGAGAGAGATGAGGGGGTGGGGACAGATTGCTTAGCGGTGTCACGCTGGCAGTTGTTCCATCCCCCTAGAAAACAGCAACGTTAGGGTACGTGCCGCTGCACGGACATAGTTTCTGCTTGTCACACCGTTTTAGGGAGAAAAACACTATATTCACGGAACTCTATCGCTATTGTTCCATTAAGTTTCGGGTGTGCAGCCGCAAGAAAGAAGGTTTCCTGCGGCTGCCCACCCGAAACTTAATGGAACAGTCTTTGCACCGCCAAAACCTGAAGATTCACACTATCGCTATTACTTATTAACATAATATTTGTTCCTTTGCTTTACACTGACGAGCCAGAAGATTACAACCACTTGCTTAATAGCTTGTTTGTCCGTCTCTGCAGCGAAATACATCACTGATCTGACAGTTTCTTGGTAGGTTTGTGGAGATATGCGGCATTAGACGTCTACGAACAGGTCATGTAGTTCGCGTAAGTAACGGGACGCTGATTTGCATACGCGGTGATGGCACCCGATTGCGACCCAGTTGGGTTCCATAGGATTTACATCGGGCGAGTTTGGTCGCCGAGATATCAACCTGAGTTCACTATAATGCCAATCAACTCACCGTAGCACTGTTCTGCTTCCGAGACACGGACAGTCATACTGCTGAAGGATGACATCGCCGTAGGGGAACACGTCAAGCATTAAGGAATGCAGGAAGTTTGCAGCTGTCAGCGTGACTTCGACTACTCAAATGTTCAAATGTGTGTGAATCCCTAAGGGACCCAACTGCTGAGGTCATCGGTCCCTAGACTTACACACTACTTAAACTAGACTAACTTATGCTAAGAACAACACACACCCCCGTGCCCGAGGGAGGACTCGGACCTCCGGCGGGAGGGGCCGCGCGATTCCTGACATGGCGCCTCTAACCGCGCGGCGACTTCGATTACTACTGCAGGTCCCATGCAAGCGCATGTGTATCTTTTCCATTTCGTAATAATACTATCACCAGCTTGCATCCATGCCGCGTTGTACGTTTCGAGCTTCCGTTCACCTCGATGGCGCCTTTCCTAGAGACGGCCAGCGATCTATTGCAGCATAAATGTGATTCACTTGAAGAGCCGACACGTTTCCATTGATCGATGATCGAATTCCTATGGTCCCGTGCCAAATGCAATAGTAACTGATGATGTCATTCGGTCAGCAAGTGAATACGTATGAGTCGTCTGGTGCGCAGCTCCATGTTCAACGCTGTTCGTTAAACGATATGCTCCGAAATATTTGTGCATGGCCCAGCACTGTGCTCCTTCGGCAGAGAGGTCACAGATCACCATCTATCGTGCTTTACAGAGCAGGCAAGCCTCCGTAGCCCACGTTCAGTGAAGAGTCGTGGACGTCCTACTATTTATCGCCTAGTAGTAGTTTCACTGTCCTTTTACCTCTTTCCGTAGATGCTCACGACAGTAGCACGTGAACATTCGACCAGCTACGTCGTTTTCGAGATACTCGTTCACAGGCTCTGCATAATAATAATCTGCCCATTGTTAAGGTCGCTTACCCAAATGGATTTCCCCCTTTGCAGCCCATATCTTCTCTAGCGTAATCCCCCGTCTATGTCTGCTCCGCTTACATACTTTCGTTACTGCGTTATGTGCCCGCAATATAGTCAGGCGGCAAACAACGTCGCTGTGGGCAGTAGTCGTAATCTGTTGGCTTATCAGTGTATTTCTCCCATAATGAACACTGCCGCTGCAATCGCTAAACGCTAAGTGTGCATCTGTAGTGCACACTCTGGACAGAATGGCGCTATTGGCTGGCACGTCACGTTTCAGACTGTGCCTGGCTACTGTACATCGTTTCATTAGGCGCCTTCACCCGCGCAAATCGCTCCAGTCGAGGGTCAAAGGCAATCGCAGTAGCGGTCGTCACGCTGATACGCCTATACAGCAAGCAGCGAAGTTTCAAACAACTGCCAGCTGTCATACCGTGATCTCTAGCTCTATTACTCTTAAGCCAAAAAGACATCGTTGAAATCCGGGCGGGGTGGTCGAGCGGTTCTAGGCGCTACAGTCTGGAACCGCGCGACCGCTACCGTCGCGGGTTCGAATCCTGCCTCGGGCATGGATGTGTGTGATGTCCTTAGGTTAGTTAGGTTTAATTAGTTCAAAGTTCTAGGGGACTGATGACCTCAGACGCTAAGTCTCATAGTGCTCAGAGCCATTTGAACATCGTTGAACTACCCGCGATCAATATGGAAGTCGAAATTATATTCATTTTAAGTCTCGCAGCTTCTAAACCCTTTTACATATTGTGCCTGAGCATGATCTCCCGTAGCCACTGGCTCCGTGTCTACATGGCTATACTGACGGGCGGCAACTGTTAGTATCCGATGTTGTTCATAAGGAGTGGCAATTATTGAACTATATGAAAAAAAAAAACGTAAATCAGTTACAAGCTACAGCGTGCACACATTTCATTCAATATGTAAACGCCACTACAGATATTCGGATTTAGGTTATGACATGTTGGATATGCCTGAAAACATTAGCGATGATGCGGCGCAGACGAATAGCGAAATGCTGCATGACCCGCTGATGTGTTGGAACATCGATGCTGTCAATGGCCTGCTGAATGGCTGTTTTCAGCTCAGCAATGGTTTTTAGATTATTGCTGTACACCTTGTCTTTAAATAGTCCCACAGAAAGGAGTCACATGTGTTCAGATCCGGTGTATATGGCGGCCAATCGAGGACCATGCCAATGGCCTCTGGGTACCCCAGAGTCAGAATGCGGTCCCCAAAGTGCTCCTCGACATCGAACACACTCCTGCTTCGCTGGGATCGTGCTCCGTCTTGCAAGAACCATATCTTGTCGAAATCAAGGTCACTTTGGGTAATGGGGATGAAATCATCTTCCAAAACCCTCACGTACCGTTCGGTAGTCACCGTGCCATCAAGGAATATCGCACCAATTACTCCTTGACTGGACATTGCTCACCACACAGTCACCCGTTGAAAGTGAAGAGACTTCTCGATCGCAAAATGCTGTTTCCCAGTCCCCCAGATGCGCCAATTTTGTTTATTGACGAATCCATACAAATGAAAGTGAGCTTCGTCGCTAAACCAAACCATACAGGGCATACTAATTCCCATCATGCAGGCGACCAACGGTGCAGTTGGAACGTCCTAACGCAAACCGTTCATAAGTTATGACGATTTTATTTCATATATTTCAGTAACTGTCGCCCTGTATAACACAACTTCTTTTCAAATGTGTAGTTCGAATGAAAAGACACTTTTGAATACTCCTCTGTTAAGTATTGTATTCTTAGTGTTTCAAATAATTTCTTAATCCTCATTCGTTACTTCAACGCAACCACATAAGCTGCGACATCTTCAGTATAAAATCTGTAGATATATGTTCCATGAGACCTATATATTTTTCATGCTTTAATTTGTCCATTCCAGAGATTGCAGTGATCAAAAAGAGTGGTATGAGACTGGCTTTCAGAAGCGTAGTTATAATTAGAATGCGACCTCCACCAATCCCCTTAACACGGGCTATTTTCTAACTGGGGTACGTGCCTTTCAAGTGAGTAATTAGTGTTTCATCCACGTTCATGAGCAATTAACTCGATGCATTCACCACATCTGTGTTATTACTATCCTACTGGCAAATGTGTCTCACAATAGTGTCCACGAGATTTAAAAGCTAAAGGAATTCACGTCCATCTCAGTAACCATCATAACCACTAAGAACATCACACTTCCTCCTCCTCATTTAGTTTCTAGCAAACGTTGCGCGATATAGTGAACACTGCGCTTCACTATTTCTGCATGAGTCGCAATTATCCTTCATGAACCTCAGGGCTGTTCCTGCGTTGACGGCGTGGGTAAACATCGGATTTTGTTTCTTGTCCGGTGACTGTTTTGTGGTCTCTGAAAGACAAACTGCTCTGTCACCAGTCTGTCTTGGAATTTCCTTTGCACTCTACCCTCAGAAGACAAATTTATCGTCACTAGATCAGAAGAAAAACATTGTTTACTGTGATAGGAAATGTTAAATCTTCCTCAAATGAAAAATTAGCTGACTGCAGCATGATATTAGCCAACTGAAAGTGCGAAGAGGGCATTATTTCTAACGTCGATCGGCTGAAATGGATGAGCGCTCAAGGAACTGGTCATTCGTGAGGAGCGAGGGTTAGACCACCTGTTCGGTCATCAGGATACACACTTTCCGTGCTTTATCTCAATTAGTTCCATTCTTATCCTTCCCCAAAAAATGGTTCAAATGGCTCTGAGCACTATGGGACTCAACTGCTGTGGTCATCTGTCCCCTAGAACTTAGAACTACTTAAACCTAACTAACCTAAGGACATCACACACATCCATGCCAGAGGCAGGATTCGAACCTGCGACCGTAGCGGTCGCGCGATTCCAGAATGAAGCGCCTAGAATCGCTCAGCCACTCCGGCCGGCAGTACACTTGGTACTCCCCCTTAAATGGGAACGCGAATTTGGATTGAGGAGGGAGGCGTGCTAGGGTAGTTTGATCATTTGTGTACAGCCAGTGTACCAGGGTGGTGTAGTGGTTAGTGCATCTGCCTTGTCACAAGGAGACACAGGTTCGAATCCTGGCCCTGGTATCAATTTCCGTTCGTCACTTCAGTGTTCATACGCTACTGGCCGTTAAAACTGCTACACCATGAAGAAATGCAGATGATAAACGGGTATTCATTGGACAAATGTATTATACTAGAACTGACATGGGATTACATTTTCACACGATTTGGGCGCATAGATCCTGACAAATCAGTACCCAGAACAACCACCTCTGGCAGTAATAACGGCCTTGATACGCCTGGGCATTGAGTCAAACAGAGGTTGCATAGCGTATACATGTAAAGCTGCCCATACAGCTTAAACACGATACCACAGTTCATCAAGAGTAGTGACTAGCGTATTGTGACGAGCCAGTTGCTCGGCCACCATTGACCAGACGTTTCCAATTGGTGAGAGATCTGGAGAATGTGCTGGCCAGGGCAGTAGTCGACCATTTTCTGTATCCAGAAATGCCTGTACAGGACCTGCAACATGCAGTCGTACATTATCCGGCTGAAATTTAGGGTTACACAGGGATCGAATGAAGAGTAGAGCCACGGTTCGTACACATCTGAAATGTAACGTCCACTGTTCAAAGTGCCGTCAATGCGAACAAGAGTTGACCGAGACGTGTAACCAATGGCACCCCATACCATCACGCCGGGTGATACGCCAGTATGGCGATGACGAATACACGCTTCCAATGTGCGTTCACGGCGATGTCGCCATACACGAATGCGACCATCATGATGCTGTAAATAAAACCTGGATTCATCCGAAAAAATGACGTTTTGCCATTCGTGCAACCAGGTTCGTCGTTTAGTACACCATCGCAGGCGCTCCTGCCTGTGATGCAGCGTCAAGGGTAGCCGCAGCCATGGTCCCCGAGCTGATAGTCCATGCTGCTGCAAACGTCGTCGAACTGTTCGTGCAGATGGTTGTTGTCTTGCAAACGTTCCCATCTGTTGAGTCAGGGATCGAGACTTGGCTGCACGATCCGTTATAGCTATGCCGATAAGATGCCTGTCATCTCGGCTGCTAGTGATACGAGGCCGTTGGGATCCAGCAATGCGTGCCGTATTGCCCTCCTGAACCCACCGATTCCATATTCTGCTGACAGTCATTGGATGTCGACCAACGCGAGCAACAATGTCGCGATACGATAAACCGCAATCACGACAGGCTACAATACGATCTTTATCAAAGTCGGAAACGTGATCGTACGCATTTCTCCTCCTTACACAAGGCACCACAACAACGTTTCACCAGGCAACGCCGGTCAACTGCTGTTTGTGTATGAGAAATCGGTTGGAAACTTTCCTCATGTCAGCACGTTGTAGGTGTCGCCACCGGCGCCAACCTTGTGTGAATGCTCTGGAAAGCTAATCATTTGCATATCACAGCATCTTCTTCCTGTCGGTTAAATTTCTCGTCTGTACCACGTCATCTTCGTGGTGTAGCAACTTTAATGGGCAGTAGTGTATATACATCTTATAAGTCTGAAATTTGAAAAGGTCTCTGGTACCATATAGTTTCATTTAATTATCATTTATGTATGTTCAAATGGTTCAAATGGCTCTGAGCACTATGGGACTTAACATCTATGGTCATCAGTCCCCTAGAACTTACAACTACTTAAACCTAACTAACCTAAGGACATCACACAACACCCAGTCATCACGAGGCTTTATGTATGTATAGACCGAATGTAAGGTTCAAACTACTAATGTTTGATAAGGTTCTAAATTTTTCAGGGTTATCAGGAAAGCTTTGGTGGAGGTTGTCAGAGGCGATCTAAAGTTTTTTTTTTTATGTAGTGAGTGTGTTAGTCTCATTTTTTTGCGGAGTTCTAACCTACCACTAACGTCCAATCTTAATTTCACTAGCACGAATAATAACCACAACACTGCGGGACGTAAACTCGGCACGTTACTGCTGCAACACTGGCTCGGTCCGAGCGCAAGCTCAGTCAGTAGTCAGATTACAAACAAATGGAAAGAGTCTATTGTTTAGTCCACGGCGCTACAAGGAGATTACCGCGCTGTGTAATCGAACACTCCCCAGTGAAAGGGAAACAAAAGAGGAAAGCCAAAATCGTTGTGTAATATGAATTTCGCCCGACGCCAGACGTTTCCATTTTGATTCGATTAACGCGCGGAAATAACGACGCGACACAGCCTTTCGGTGTAGTTCAGGCGTTCCCGACGACCACAATTCTCCGGCCACCTAATTGGGAGTTTTGTGGGACGCCGGCCGCCGGGCAGAAATCTGTGCGTACGTCGCAGCGTGGCTCGGCGCGGCGCGGCGCTCGCCCCAAACGCTTACGGAATAAAGCGCGGGGACGCGAGGCCGTTTATCGCGGAGCCGACCAGCAGCGCCGGCAGCGAGCGTTGCACTTTTTGGAGCGGCTAATCACCGTAATGGGGATGGTGGGGGTAGCGTGGGTGGGCGGGGGAGGGGGAGGCGCGTTGCGGCGGTGTCAGCACGCCAGTCGCCGTCGCGTCGCTTCCGCTTATTACATTTACCGTCCGCCGGCCAGGCGTCTATTAATATTCGGTCGAGGAGCATACCTTGTGCGCGTTACAAATGTCAACGGCCGTATCTGAGAGTAGGCCTCCCTTTCCCGCTAGCGTGCGGCAGTCCTGCGAGCACAGCTTGACACGTTAACAGTGCCGACATGGAGGCAGACATCCCTGTAATTGGTCTCCTGTTTAATTGAATTTCTGTAATGATTGCACGCGTAGAATCTGTCTTGCATGTAGGATACATAGCGTCACGGTTATCTTCTCACACGTAAACCAATTTATGATAAGTGCCGGTAAAATTTTTAATAACCAGTAAAAAGCATCTCTCTCTCTCTCTCTCTCTCTCTCTCTCTCTCTCTCTCTCTCTGACCTCTCTTGCGCGCACACACACACACACACACACACACACACACACACACACACACACACACACACATACACACATTAAATAAATCGTTATTTTAAACTACTTCCTGCAAGAATTGTTCCATGGCTTCAATCTAAAGAACTTCATTATCAACCCTCAAAGATGCAGGAAAATATTTACTGTCGAGGATAATTTCTATCAATAGCTTCGCCACAGCTGACTGAAATTATGTCGATAATGCACTGATGTGACAGAAATCATGGGATAGTGATATGCATGTATACAAACACAGGCTTCACTGCAGTTAACACGTCCTGCCCTCTACATTTCCTTTTTACTATCATTAGTCGGGTGTGCTGTGAGAACTGTCGATTGTTCCGTAGCAACTGATAGTTGTTTCTTAGCGAGTGTCACTTATTCCTTAACAGGGAAGCGCCGCGCGGAAGACAACCAGGATCAAGTCAATCATTCTTGCTTCACCTCAGACGGGGGTGGTTTTTTAGTGTTTTCTCTGTGTGCAGCCATCACGGTCTTGTATGGAACAGGGGCAAGTAGTGTCAGCAACTAATTCTAAAATTTTGTTCACATGGACTGTCATTCGTTCTTACTATGTACACGCATGAGCAGTCAACAAAGAAGTCTTTGAGACGTCTTCCGTCCCCTGAGTGGGTACTATCGTGATATAGGGCTCACGAGGTACTATTACTGACGGCTTGTAGAACTCTGCGGGGAATTCCATATTGGTGTACTTTGCCTGTCACATCGACTACAGAAATTCTTATTGCAGATGTATAATGACAGTTACGATGAAGCTAGAGCATCTCACTATATTTATATGCTACTAAGGCACAATTTCTACCTGTTCCACCTGTTTCAGATTTGAGAATACGGCACTATTTCGACCAGCGTCGTAGAGAATGTAGCAGGACAGTAAACCCATAGTGGACACAACGAGCTCGTCTCTTTAGCGTGTCAGATTTCTGCAAATCTACGGTTACTGGTGGCCCCTGTTTCCCAAAGTATTTGTAGTATTGAAAAGAGAAATTAATTCAAAAATTTTCACGTTGTTTTTGACAGATTTCATAACAAATTAGTATGTTATTGTGCTTCGCTGAGTGCTGAAGTTCATATTGTTGCACTGGTTGCTCCATTGAACACATTTCTCTATCTTTCTCGACCCTCTCCTTCCCCGCAAACGAATACAGTAGCCATGACTTGGCCAGTGCTGTAAGGAAACATGGCATGACAATGGATTTACATTTTTCATAGAATAAACAGCACAACGCAACAAAAATGCATTGTCCCAGGCGAGATTTTCCTTGTGAAGCTTTAGGATAATCTTTGCATTGACTTATCTAGACACTCATCTTGGGACCTATAAAATTTAGCGTGGACTCTTCCCTATACCATATAGAGAAAGCGTGTCTCATGGAATAGGAGCATCAGAGGTTCAATTCACAGAAGAATTAGAAATGACGGAAGCCATCGCCGGTGTCAGGCTGATTATTTTGAAACCTAAAGCCATTTTATTGTTGTGTCTCTTCGGACACGGGAAGTGAATGTCCAATGCTATTGCGATACGCTGAATAGCCTGAGGCCGTTATTTTGGTAAGACACAGAGACTGCTGCCTTGGACGTTTAATTTCTCCGTTAAAACCAGAGACACTACATGACTGCATAAAAAATAGCTGGTCTGAACATATGTGACTAGGAGAGACATAGACCGTTGCCTCTAACGTAGCGATATCACACATTTTAACTTCCGCTAGCATTTAGCTTTGACGAGGGAGCTGCCTGGGCACGATTACTAATGCATCAATGACGTGGATTTCTGTGAAAGCGTTTTCTGAAATTCATCGAAAGCTATGTCAAGTATAGGTGTTACGAAACTTGGTTTTGGAACGACCGTCGTAAATTACGGAAAAAACTAAAATGCTTTGACAATTTCCGACATTAAGAAAGAAAGAAAATTAGGGTTTAACTTCGCGTCGACATCTAAGTCATTAGAGACGGAGTGCCGGCTCGGATTGAGGAATGACGGGGAAAAAATTGGCCGTGTTCTTTCAAGGGAAGCATCCTTATATCACCTTAAGTGATTTAGGGAAATAAAAAAGAAACCTAAATCTGGATGGCCAGACGGAGAATTGAATCGTCGTCCTCTTGAATACGAGTCCAGTGCTTAACCGCTGCATGACTTTTCTCTGTAAATTATTGCACCGAATTAGTAGAAGCATTAGTGCAAAGGAATCCTATGACTAATGCATATCCTAACACTGTACCCAATGGAAATATAATGATAGATCAGGTTCCTTCTTATTTTTCGGTTGGGTGGTTAGCTGATTTGGGAGACGGGCTCGAACAGCGAGGCCGTCGGTCCCATCGGATTAGGGAAGGAAATCGGTCGTGGCCTTTTCAAAGGAACCACCCCGGCATTTGCCTGGAGCGATTTAGGGAAATCACAGAAAAGCTAATTCAGGTTGGCCGGTCACAGGTTTGAACCGTCATCTTCCCGAATGCGAGCCAGTGTTTACTGTTCGGGTATGAATAAATTGTAACAGGCTATCGCACCCTGTATCAGTTTGTTGTTGTTGTTGTTGTTGTTGCTGCTGCTGCTGTTGCTGTTTTCACTGTCGTTCTTAAAAAGGAGGTTTAATATATGATCTCTGAACCTCGTAGCGGCTGTGTAAAACGAGGACAGTCACAGGTTCACTCTTTACTATTTTGTTATGAAAATTTCAGGATGAGGAATAAGTATTTTTGGAGAGAACATTTGAGGCCGAAATTGAGCTTAAAGTTAATTACAAGAATTTGTGTACTGCATTCACACGGGACCCGTTAGATATGAAACAAACTTATTTATTAGTATTTTCTGCAGGCAGTCACTATTATTTGTTTTATGTTTAATTTAGCATAAAGCAACGCGTTTGGAGTATGCTCTGCTCAGCTTCAGGTGTTTATGCGTAAGAGAATTGTTTTTACAAAATAAAGTTTCTTAAAATAGATTAACACAGAAGTTTTTGTTTCCTGCTCGTTGCTGCAGGGGCTGTTGGAGTATTTGGAAGGAGGGGGAGGCACTGAGGTTGGCCCCTCTGCTTGTGTGGGGCTGCGTGCCGTTGTTTATTACGATTGACACCACAGCCTGTGTGGGATGCATATAGTTTTTCATGAGTGACTATGTTGCGAGAATCGCATGAGACACTTGTATATACAGCTGTTCACTTACGATTTTGGTGTCCCAAAGCTCTGTTCTTCATACTTGCTGCATTGGCGGAGCTGTTGTATAACATTACACTTCATGCTATTTATTTTGTCACTGTTTTCTTACGTAATTCACTGGTGGTGGTGGTGGTTAGTGTTTAACGTCCCGTCGACAACGAGGTCATTAGAGACGGAGCGCAAGCTCGGGTTAGGGAAGGATTGGGAAGGAAATCGGCCGTGCCCTTTCAAAGGAACCATCCCGGCATTTGCCTGAAACGATTTAGGGAAATCACGGAAAACCTAAATCAGGATGGCCGGAGACGGGATTGAACCGTCGTCCTCCCGAATGCGAGTCCAGTGTGCTAACCACTGCGCCACCTCGCTCGGTGTAATTCACTGCACAAATATTTCTACATATATGTAAACACTGTAAACTTAATAAAAACTGATCGAGGTGTCGCAGCGGTTAGCACAATGAACTCGCATTCGGGAGGATGACGGTTCAAACCCGGGTCCGGCCATCCTGATTTAAGTCTTCCGGGATTTCCCTAAATCGCTTCAGCCAAATACCTGAATGGTTCCTCTGAAACGACACGGCCGACTGCCTTCCCCATCATTCTCTAACCCTACGGGACCGATGACCTCGCTGTTTGGTTCTCTTCCCCAAACCAACCAACATAATAAAATATGGCGGCCTTGTAGTGTGGATGAGAATCAATTATCGGATTTCACAACGATATTCACAATATTGACAATCTGGTAGTCGTTTGTTTACAGTGGCACATATTGAATCTATTGTATTAGAACTGCCTTAAGAATTCTGAAGAACTCTGAGTTCTTGAATTCGATTATCTTATTAACAATGGTATACCCATATACGTATTGTGAATGAAAACTTCCATCTCTTCCATGACATCTATTCTTTTACTTTGTCTCATTTTGTCCAGAATTTCATCGTTGTCTTCGGTTTTTCAAAAGGTGGCCTTTGTCTTTATTGTTTGATGCTACTGGTGATTTGTTGCATTTATCCATTGTGTAACAGTTTACATATTTTTTAAGTCGAGTTCTGCCTTTTGCCCTATATAATATTCGTTGCACTGCCTGCAGGTAATTTTGTAAATGCCAGCTACATTAAAATCTGTATTTATAAGCCTAAGAGCCTGAAGATGGGTATAAAATGCTTGTAGCGCAATGCGTCATGTTAAATTAAACACAAAACCAATAAAAGGTACTGGGAGCAGAAAATACAAATAGATAATTACTCCGCACAGTCATAGTTCCCAAGAGTAGCCAGTGTGGCCACAATTAATTATGAAACAAATTTCTTTCATTTGCCAGCATTCCAACTCTCCAAGGAGTTTACGTAGTCTGTTAGGCAGTAATATTTCCATTTTGCTGAATATGAGGAGAGAATATAATTATTCGCCCATGTGGACCAATGAACCTGGAAAGCATCTCCAGTGAATAAATGAAACGCAGACCAGTAAATTATTATTAAGGACTGACAGTGTGACAAACGTAAAAATTGCTTAAGAACTTCGTATGTGGCGCTTAAGGGAGCTGCATCCACCATTGTTAGAATGAGGAATGCTGTATCATCTACATGATCTCAGAGAATGAAGCAAATGACCGCGCACAGACGCAAGTGTAACAGTGAGAACATACCATGCGACAGTCTCGAAGACGCATCTTGCTAGACACAGCAGCTATAATAAATAAGGTTTTGCTGGAACGTAATAACTCAGTATTCTGAACTGTACAGAAGATCCGAGCGGCTCTAGCAGCTGCAGCAGCGAGTCGGCCCGACAGGCCGGGTCGATTTCCTAGAGGCGACGGCACGCTTTGCGGCAGACCTGTGTTAGCTACATCACCGAGTTCATAGCATGAATAGGAGTCTTAATGGAAGCAACGTGATTTGGAATTCGTAAAACGAAAACTAAGTGTTGTTCCGGTTTTCAGTTCCATGACTGATTTCTCGCCGATGTCCACGCTTGTCTGTCCTGAAGAAGTGTGATGTCTGTGTAACTACTGCACCCTACATTCATTTGAACCAACACACTATAGTCAACACTGGTTTCCTTCTACAATTTTTGCTCTTCTCTATTCATCCCACGAACAGACGTACTTGAATTACCAAGCTAACGATACCTCTATGCCTCAACATTTGTCCTTTCAATATATTACTTCTGCTAGTAGCGTTGTGCCATAAATTCCTTTCCCTGCAAATGCGATTCAACACCTCATCACATCACCTATTCGATCTACTCGTAAGATCTTCAGCATTCTTCCGTAGCCCCTCATTTCAGAAGCTAATATTTTACTCTCATCTGCACTGTGTTTCGTCCACTTTTTACTTCAATTTAAGACGACACGCCAGACAAATATCTTCAAAAAAGACTTCCCTACACTCAAATTTATATTTAATTTTAAAAAATTTCTTTCTTTCAGAAATGCTTTCCTTGCTATTTCCAGTTTGCATTTCATATCTTTCTTACTCCAGTCATCACCATTTATTCTGCTGTCCAAGAAGTAAAATTCTTATGCGACGTTTACTGTCTCATAGCCTAATCTATCTTCCTTACCATTTGTCTGATTTAATTCCACTATAATCCATTTCTCATGTAAATCTTTTGTTGATACTTGACTTATAAGCCGTTTTCAACACGCTATCCGCTCTCTTCAACTGATTTTCTTGATCCATATCGACATTGACTAATTTCCAACGTTGTCGCAAAACCTTCAGGTTTTCGTTTCTTATGGTTGACCTTAATTTTTTTCCAATTTCTCCTTAATTTTCTTTCCTATTTTCTCAATTTACGCATTGAATAATATGAGATATAGGCTTCAACTCTTCCCCGTTCCTTTCTCAATTGCTGCCTTACTTTCATGTTCCTCGAATTTAATAACCAAAACTGCACTGAAGCGCCAAAGAAACTGGCATAGGCATGCGTATTCAAATACAGAGACATGTGAACAGGCAGAATACGGCGCTGCTGCCATCAAACACTGTATAAGACAAGTGTCTGGAGCAGTTGTTAGATTGGTTACTGCTGCTACAATGGTATGTTATCAATGTTTAAGTGAGTTTGAACGTGGTGTTATAAAGCGACGCACGAGCGATTGGCACAGCATCTACGAGATACTGATAAAGTGGGGATTTTTCCGTATGATCATTTCACGAGTGTACCGTGAATATCAGGAATCCGCTAAAACATCAAATCTCCGACATCGCTACGGCAGGAAAAAGGTCCTGCAAGAACACTACCAACGGCGACTAAAGAGAATCGTTCAACGTAATAGAAGCGCAACCCCTCCGCAAATTGCTGTAGGTTTCAATGCTGGGCCATCAACATGTGTTAGCGTGCGAACCATTCTACGAAACATAATCGATATTGGCTTTCGGAGCCGAAGGCCCATTCGTTTACCCTTGACGACTCCACGATACAAAGCTTTACTCCTCGCTTGGGCCCGTCAACACCGACATTGGACTGCTGATGACTGAAAACGTGTTGCCTGGTCGGACGAGTCTCGCTTCAGATTGTATCGAGCGGATGGGCGTGTAAGCGTATGGAGACAACCTCACGAATCCGTGGTCCCTGCATGTCAGCAGGGGACTCATCTAGCTGGTGGAGGCTCTAGAATGGTGTGGGGCGTGTGCAGTTGGAGTGATATGGGACCCTTGATACGTCTAGATACGACTGACAGGTGACACGTACGTAAGCATCCTATCTGATCACTTGCATCCATTCATGTCCATCGTGCATTCCGACGGAGTTGGGCTATTCCAGCAGGACAATGCAACACCCCACACGTCCATAATTGCTACAGAGTGGCTCCAGGAGCACTCTTCTGAGTTTTAACACTTCCGATAGGCACTAAACTTTCCAAACATGAACACCACCTGCGAAGCCTTGCAACGTGTTGTTCAGAACAGATCTCCACCCCCACGTATTCTTACGTATTTATCGACAGCCCTGCAGGATTCATGGTGTCCATTCCCTGCAGCACTACTTCACACATTGGTCGAATCCATACCACGTCGTTTTGCTGCAAGTCTGCGTTCTCGCTGGTGCCCTACACGATCTTAGGCAGGTATACCAGTTTCTTTGGCTCTTCAGTCTATATAGGCGAATAAATGTTTACAAATCAGAACAATTATTATCTGGTTATCTCATATTTATTCGTTTCAGCAGTAATAAACGATAGAAAAGAAATAGTACCACCAGCTGAAAGATGATTATCTTCGTAGTTGAATACGCTTGAATACATGCAGGTAGTCGTAACGCACCTACATCACTAGGCTAAAGCCCAGTTGCCTTATTCTGCTTAATGGGAAAAAGTGGCTGCAGATTTGTTTTCATTTTCAAAGCCAACATGACAAACGTGCTAACCATTTGTTATTTCAGGCCATGAAATGGCCTGAACGAATAAATACATTTAAGATAAAACTGAAAACTGCGGACAATCTTACACGGTTTGATTACTAAAAGTAGAAGAAATAAATGTAAATAATGTCAATATGCAATGACAAACTGTTAACTTTTCGTTATGTATCGTAATGTTGTTATACAAAACGCTTTCTAAAATTCCGTGTATTTATGATTTGCAGTAAAATTAATTTCAACAGTTTCGTTCCCGGCACTAGGTACCAACACCCACCATATATGCACGTGAACAAGGAAAGTGCAATATTCGGGTGGTGTCGTTTTAGTGTTTTAGAATAGTAAATAACTACAGACTCAAATTTCAGCAAACGTGTTTCGGCAGCGATACGAGACTTATGGTGTGCTTCAAGCCCTGTATTATACTTCTACTCGCCATCCATAGTAGGGAAGTATTACGACGGGATTACTCATATATATATATATATATATATATATATATATATATATATATATATGTGTGTGTGTGTGTGTGTGTGTGTGTGTGTGTGTGTGTGTGAAAAATGTATAATGCATACCTGTTAATTATAATTCAATGCATATCGCCCATAACATTTACGGTTTGCTGATCAATAGTAAAGTTGGTACTGAATTTAGCCGCGCAGAGTGGCCGCGTGGTCTAGGGCGCCATATCACGGGTTGCGCAGACCCTCCCGCCGGAGGTCCGAGTCGTCCTTTGGGCATGGATGTGATTGTTGTTTTTAGCGTAATTTAGTTTAAGCAGTGTGACCTCAGCTTTTTGGTCCTTCAGGAATTCACACATATTTGAACTGAATTTACTGTAATGCAACAAGATAACCGTTCGACAATCACGAACTGCAAGCTTCACTGATGTGATATACTAACAAGTAAATAATGATAATAATAGTAATAATACGGGAGCTTAGAAAGAAATTAAATATGAGTTAAATGTAAGGACCTGAGCATCGAAACCATTTGTATATGTAGTATTCAGACTGATGTCATCACTGTCAACATTGGTGCTATGGGATCAGTAGGACATAACAAAGAGCTCTGTGTCCGCAATGCCGGCAAATCATATTGTGAGGTAAATATAAAGTATTTTTTGGAATCATCAGTATCCTGTATAAAGTATTGTAAAAGCACTTAGGTCACCAAGTCTGCTCTTGAGAAAGGTGGAAGTAAACTGGAAAACGTTGATGATATATAACGATGTAATCTGTTGTGAGAAGTAAAAATAATGATAATACCATTGACAAGTGGAGACGAAGAACGCAGAGGCAGAGTCAAACACTAGATCAAACACTAGATCAAACACTACAAGGATATACATAGTGACATTAGAAAAAGCAGATTAAGATTCTATGGACACATTAAAAGAATGAACTCAGACAGACTTACATAACAAATAATCAAATTCTTTGACCACATGAGTAAAGTCAAAAGTAAAACGATGATGTGGATTGGCGGGATCAAAACTAATCTGAGATTGAAAAAAAAAAAAAATTACATTAGATGACGTCCAAAACGGCGAAAGGTTGCAGTCGAAATTTCGCAAACAGCAAGTTGACCGAGAGGGAAAACCAAAGAAGACTGGGAAAACATGGTCTGTAGAGAGACCGGGAGCCCACATATACAGATTGTATGATATATGGGCACAAAGCAAGGCAAATGTCCACCTATGGGGACTTTACGTAGTCCTACGTTTATCTGTCCCTGTCAGCCAAAGATAGTTCCACTGCTTTGAGACGATAAAGGGGATAATTTAGAAAATACCATTCTCGCAGGCAAAACAGAAGGTAGAAGATCACGAGGGAGAGCTTTAAGTAGATGGCTGGAACAAGAGAAGATGATTACCATCCTACTACTTCACATTATATCAAGAAGAGCTGAAGATCGTTGTGGATGGAGACGTCTAGTCGAAGAGTCAATTTCTTAAGAAACGAATGAAGAAATGAGGTCACGACACTTACCAAGGAGTTAACCGACTAACGATGATGACAGTGCCGCAACAGTCAAGTACGCGTCATATTCAACAGTATCTTGCTACATAGCCCGCAATAAAAAGGGAAGAAAATAGTGAAATAAAACTAACGTGCACAAAATACAAAACTCTTCATACTGGTATTGTATCTGTTAGTAACTGATCATACATGCAAGCATGGTCAATAGACACCTTCGGTAATCCACATACCAATCCGTAGAAGGCCGATGATATGTGTCTCCCACCCAAGGTTATACAGCACCTAGAACGTCTACAACTTTAGGGATTGTGAGCGATACGACAGTAAGTGTGGTATGGTAACTTTTCGAGATTCCTTAGAGATATGTGCATTCTTGCATACGAAAACGCTATTAACAGACAGGTAGTTTTCATCGTCGCCAGAGCGGTTCGTACATGACCGATAACACGTTTATCGAAGACGGCAAAGGTTACAATTTCTTTTTTAATTGACCTATATTCGTTGGCTGAACATATTCGAAAAATTTAGAGAATAACAAGGTACCCGGATCTTAATGCTAGCGCTTAATCATGGGAACTGACCACAGACATTCTAGAATAATTGCGAACTTCTCACGAGAGACAGTGGACGAAGCTACGAATCCGGCTCATTCAAATCGTTATCAGTATAAGCCAGCAAAACGAAATAGCACGTCGTGTTATTCGGGGTGATTGTATTTCTATTTGAGGTTCAGCTGCAAAATATTTGATCTTTATTTCCGTAACCTTTTCTGAGGTTACACTGTTAAAACGGTTTTTTCGGAGAAAGTGTTATTTCATTTATTAGTTTTCCACATTATACTGAATGTCGGTTTCCTTCATTCAGTTGTAAGTAGACTGTCATTTATGAATATATATTTTTGTGGAAGATGGGATTGTTGCGACAGACATACATGCACTGTATTTCGACATTATGCAGTTTTCATGTGCAGCTAATAGCTTGGTATGTTGTCGGTTTTCTATGAGCAACATGTTTCGCCTACAGATTGTGATGATTGTAATTTTGAACAGAAGAACGATCACACGATGAGATTACTGTCGACAATAAGCGAAGACTTTGGCTTCCCTATCTGATGCAAGTGCATGTTAACGGTACGCGTAACCTCGTTTCCACATCTTCATAGCGTTCTAACAATCATGGTTGTAGTCATTTCGAATTCACTTAGTGACTCAACGGGATTCCGCGGCGCAGCAAGCGACGTGTGTTGCCTGAGAATTTCCACATGAGACACAGAATACAGTTTAGCCTCTCAGTGCACGCACAACCGTCCGCTAGTCCGCACGCGAGATCCGTATGGTCTAGACGCTCTGTCCTAAAGCTTACATACAGAGCCCTGTCTCGCTTACGGAAACATATCCTAATCTGACTAGAACATTTCACAGAATTGTTTGACAAGGTTCCAAAGGAACTGTCCTTGCATTTGCCTTAAGCAGTTTCGGGAAACTACGTGAAGAGCAAAAGCATCAGTTACCGCAATAAGAACACAAGAACTTTACTAACCCTTCCAGAATGAGATTTTCACTCTGCAGCGGAGTGTGCACTGATATAAAACTTCCTGGCAGATTAAAACTGTGTGCCCGACCGAGACTCGAACTCGGGACCATTGCCTTTCGCGGGCAAGTGCTCTACCATCTGAGCCACCGAAGCACGACTCACGGCCGGTACTCACTATTTCTGCAAGGTTCGCAGGAGAGCTTTTGTAAAGTTTGGAAGGTAGGAGAAGAGGTACTGGCAGAAGTAAAGCTGTGAGTACCGGGCGTGAGTCGTACTTCGGTTGCTCAGATGGTAGAGCACTTGCCCGCGAAAGGCAATGGTCCCGAGTTCGAGTCTCGGTCGGGCACACAGTTTTAATCTGCCAGGAAGTTTTACTAACCCTTGTAAGCAAATTCCGTATTTATATTTACTTCGTCTGAAATTGACTATTAACGAAGGTGTGAGCATACGGAATGGGTTTCCAGATATGATAGTGGATCGAAGACTTGACTTAATAGCCAGCCGCGGTGGTCTAGCGATTATAGGCGCTCAGTCCGGAACCGCGCGACTGCTACGGTCGCAGGTTCGAATCCTGCCTCGGGCATGGATGTGTGTGATGTCCTTGGGTTAGTTAGGTTTAAGTAGATCTAAGTTCTAGGGGACTAATGACCACAGATGTTAAGTCCCATAGTGCTCAGAGCCATTTGAACTTGACTTAATAGAATTCAGTGTGTTGTTCTCGACAGCGATTGTCCACCAGGGTATCGTCAGGAGTGCCTCAGGGAAGTGTGATATGACAGCTATTATTTTCATTATACATAGACGATCTGGCGGAACTGGAGGGCAGCAATCTGTTGCTGCTTGCTGATGATGCTGTGGCGTATTGGGGGTGTCGAAGTAGAGTGACTGTAGAAGGATACAAGATGACTTTAAGAAGATTTCTAGTTGGTGTGATGAATGGCAGCTAGCTCTAAATTTAGAAAATTGTAAGTGGGAAAAACAAACGTGTAATGTTCGGATACAGTACTAATAGTGTCCTGATTGACTCAGATATGTCGTTTAAGTATCCAGGCGAAATGTTGCAAAGCGATATGAAATGGAACAAGAATGTGAGAATTGTGGTATGGAAGGCGAATGGTCGACTTCTGTTTATTGGGAGAATTACGGAAAAGTGTGTTGGATCTGTAAAGGAAACTACGTATAGAACGCTAGTGCGACATATTCTTAAGTACTGCTCGAGTGTTTGGCATCCCCACCACGACGGATTAAAGGAAGACATCAAAGCAATTCAGAGTCGTGCTGTTAGATTTGTTGCCGGTAGATTCGAACAACAGGCAAGTTTTGTGGTATGTGTTAAAGGCTGTCAGTCGTGCTTGTGAGATGAAAGCAGAGCTTACCACCTTGTGGCGTTGCAGTTCTTCTTATTTCCGTGCTTGCTAAGAAAATTGGATAAGGAATTCCTCCTTATGCAAGACCCCCTTCGAGTTTTGTTTTACCCAGACATGTTTCAGCACTTTCTGTGCTATCTTCAATGCGTTAATTTATTTCCTTTCTTACATGAAACTGTTGAATGTGTATTTTGGTAGCTGTGAGTCTGATAGACAATCTACGACGTCATGGCTTTGAATTCGTAGTGTTTGTCTCCTTTGTTTACGGTGTGGTAACATACTGATTTCTACTACTTCCGCCACTTTACATGAATTTTCTGCAGGTTTTCGAACTTTCAAAATGTTTTCGCCATCATTACGTGCGATGGTGGCAAAAACACTCTGCAAGTTCGAAAAATCGCAGAAAATGCATGTGAAATGATAAAAGTGATAGAAATTAGCGTGTTACCACACGACAAACCACGAAGACAGACACTACAACACCAAAGTCATGACATGATGTGGATTGCACATCTACCAACTTAAACACTGCACACTTCCACGTAAGAAAGGAAATAAAGGAACCCACTGTAGATGGTACAGAAAGTGTTGAAACTTGTCTGGGTAAAACAAAACTCGAAGGGTATCTTGCATCAGACGGAATTCTTCACCCAAGCGCAGCTTATCATTTGCAGCACAGTAGACAGAACCGATTGCGGACTTGTGGTACAGAGCTGAGTGGAGGGTCTGAATCAGAAGCTCAGAGGGTTCTGTGACAGTGTAAGCCACAGCTTCCTAGATTCCTCTGCTTGGTGATGTTTTGGGTAACGCTAAATAAGTCAGGAGCCCATTACAAGCAGGAGGCGGCTACACGGTAGGGGTGCTGTGTGGCGTGGACTTGGCGGTTTTTTAGATTAGAGGTTCTCGGGGAAACATAAAGAGGGCTTCAGTCTCAAAGGGTGCAGGTCGGTCACAGGAGGAGCGTAAATCTAGGAACCATCGGTATAACAGATGTAAATTGTCATAGCTGTGTTGAGGAAGTACCAGAGTTCCAAGTGTTAATAGGAAGCACTGATGCCCAAATCGTTATAGGCACTGAAAGCTGGCTAAACCTGGAGATAAGTTGAATCGAAATTTTGCGAAAGGCCTAACGGTGTTCAGAAAGGTTATGGTAACACAGTTGGCAGTGGCGTGTTTGTTACAGTTAGAAGTGGTTTATATTATAGCGAATTTGAAGTAGACAGTTCCTGTGAGTTAGTATGGGTAGAGGTCATACTTGGCAACCGGAATGAAACAATAATTTCGTCCTGTTACCGACCTCTCAACTCAGATTATACAACTGTTGATAGGTTCAAAATCTAATTTGAAATACGTACCCGACTCATATAATTATAATTGGTGGTGCTTCAATTTACCATCAACATGTTGACGAAAATATATATTTAAATCGGGACGTACGCATAAAACATCATCCAAAATTGTGCTAAATGCATTCTCTGAAAATTATTTCGAGCAATTAGTTCATGAGGCCACTCGAATAGTAAACGCTTGTAAAAACGCACTTGACCTATTAGCAAAAAAATAATCTCGAACTAATAACGAGCGTCAAAACGGATTAGTGAGCATCGGGTTGTCGTAGTGAGACTGAATACTGGAACTCCCAAATCCACCAAAAATAAATAAAAAATATACCTGTTAAAAGAGGCGCATAAAAATTTGCCTGACGCTTTTCTGAGAGAAAATCTCCACTCTTTCCAAATTAACAATGTAATATGTTTATTTTATTACAAAACTATTACGCGCTCGCATACTGAAAGAGGAAAGCCATGAAAGCTCATTTAAATCTCATCTGTAATAATAGGAGTATTTCAGTCACTCGTCCAATGGTTAGGAATGTCCGCTTCTTGTATGACTGCTCTACGTCACTTTTACAGTTCTTACAGTTGAAAACATGAAGTCAAAGTCAAATGGATGGATACATGCAATCACTATGTTTACGGACGCTATATTCCATGGATGTTCTAGTTTTGGTTCGTCGTATATGGCTCCAGGTAACAGATTCTCCCTAAGGTTCCTCCTAAAGTGTAAATCACTGTTTACTTCTGCCGTAACACAAAAAGGTCACTAAATTGTTCGTCACAATAACACAGTTGTTATTGCCCTTATGATCTAATATCTTCTGTGACAATCCTGTGGCTTGTAAACAGGATGATCCCATAAGCTGCTATGTGCTCCTCGTTCCATTTGGGCCTCTCTGACGTGACGTTCTATGGATTCGCAGCAGCTTGCGTAACGAGAAGCTATCATATTTCAGCCTTACCGTCACGTTGGAGAGCGGGAAATAAGTGGTGTAAAAGAATTTCAAATTCATACTATTTGACGAAGCGGTTCCGCAATAATTGCTGCCTACCTTGAGCTGACCTACGTACATGGCTCGTGGACGACCAAAAGACCGCGAGACTCACTCAATTTGCTGGTTCAAATAACGAGGGAAAAAGCAATCATCAAAGGTAGTTCGGTAGTCACATTTCGCACAGTGTGTGGCGACAGCGTCGCATCTGGCGCGTTGTAAATAAATGGTTCAAATGGCTCTGAGCACAGTGGGATTTAACTTCTGAGGTCATCAGTCCCCTAGAACTTAGAACTACTTAAACCTAACTAACCTAAGGACATCACACACATCCATGCCCGAGGCAGGATTCGAACCTGCGACCGGCTGGCGCGTCGCAACCTACAACACACACACACACACACACACACACACACACACACACACCAGTGCACCACTAAGGAATTATCTGAATGGGACGGAAATGGGTGTATGTGATGTAAATGTGCAGACAAATAAATGATTAAAAATCCAGGAAAATTGGATGATTTATTCGGTAGAAAGAGCTTCAAAAGGCGAGCAAGTCAGTAACGCGTTGGTTCACATCGGCCATTACACAAGCAGTTATTCGGACTGGCACTGATTGTCAGAGCTATTGGTTGTCCTTGTGTGGGATGTTGTGCAAAATTCTGTCCAATTTGCACGTGAAATCGCCAAACTCCCGAGCTGGTTGCGGGGTTTTGCCATAATGATCCAAACGGTCTCAATTGAGAAGAGATCCGGCGACCTTGCTGGTCAAGGTAGGGTTTGGCAAGGTCGAAGATAAAACGTAGAAACTCGCGCTGTGTGCGGTCAGGCATTATCTTGCTGGAATGTAAGCCCAGGGTGCCTTGACATGAAAGGCAACAAAACGGAGCTTACAATATCATCGACGCACCGCTGTGCTGTAGGGGTGCCGCAGATGGTAAGCAAAGGGATCATGCTATGAAAAGAAATTGCACCCCAGACGATCACTCCTGGTTGTTGGGCAGTATCGCGGCGTCTCTCAGGTTGGTATCCAAGCGCTGTCCATGGCGTCACCAGACACGTCTTCGGCCCGGAATCTCACTGTCTGGAGCAGAACTGCCTTCATTGACGAGTCACGTTTTGAACTGAGCCCTTATGACTGGTTGTGGTACAAGGTACCCTCCACCATGCACCGTATGGTGGCTTGCGGAGTATGTATGTAGATGTGGATATAGACTCCATACTTGGATTTCCGTATTTCGTTCTGTAGTTTACCACAGGGCTAGACGCTTGCGTCTCGCCGCAGTCTACGGTTGCCGAGTCATTATGATCTTGTGGCTCCATCTTAAAGCGAGGAACTAGCGGACAAGCACGCAACGCAACATCATGGGCCTGTTCTGCTCTGTAGAAGGCATTTAAATCATGAGCAGCATCTAATCGACCAAGGTTTTTTTTTTTTTAACTGAAGTAATGCAACTTTTTTGACGTAACTGATAAATGAAAGTGGCTGGTGTCGGCAATATCAACGAGATTATTCAATGCAACATCCTGCACATTGACCCCAAGCCACATACCTTCAATCTACCATGAGCTAGAGTTCAGAAATCACGCTTACTGACAGCTATAAATTATTGGAATGGTCGGAGGAAGGAAGGAAGAGTTTGATGTCCAGTGTATCTCAGTATCATTCAAGACTGAACGCAAGCTTGGACTGAACACGGAAAATTCTATGGCATTTCTTAACGAAACGTCCAGACGTTGATGCCTGAAAACGTTTTGAGAATCCGTGGGAGACGTAAATCATTATCCGGAGCAGGAGTCAAGTTTTTCAACCACTGAGCCACACGCTCAGCCTTGTTTTGCAGTAGCTGACGCTTTATCAGACTACAGTTAGTTTGTCTCAGAAATATGATGAACGACACGGTCCAGCGCACACTATGGAGCCTTCTACTTTAAAGGCCTGTGTGAAGGCTTGAGTGGTGTATCTTATTCCATAAACTTCAGATGCTTTAAAAAGCGGTCACTCTAGCGTAAAGTTATGAAAGTAAAAAATCGTGCCTTCAGTTCCTGACATTTGTCGTGCTGTTCTTCGCTAGTCCTGTGCCTCCAACGTGTAAGGTGTTTCGGATTTCGAAAGGTTGCAATAACAGGTCAACTGGATTACCAAAGACCTCAGTGGCAACAAAATGTTGACGGAGATCGAAATAGTCTAAGAACAGTGATCAAAACACTGGCAACATCTTTCCATTTCCAACCCAACATATTGACGTGAAGATTCTATTGTATAACCATTAGCCACATACAGTAAAAATTCAATGTATTTCCTACAACTGCTTCATGATGTGACATTTTCTCAGTGTCGCTTTGAATATGCGAAGGATACAGAGTTGTCTCTCAGGCCCACATAAATACTGTACATTTTGCATTTCTCTTCCTTTTGTACTAAGAGTTGGGGTTTCCCTCCCTGCCGTTCCTACAGTTTCTCTGTAACGTCAACAAATGCTAAAAGTTTCTCGCTTTACTAGGAACGGTCACCAGGGTGGGAGCGACTTGTTGAAACCATTTCTATAGTGGTGTAGGTTAGGATCCCAAGTATCTCACCCTGAATTCATTCATCAAAGTGGGCGTCTAGAGCCTTAAAAATACAGTCTTATGCAACGTGGCGGCGTAGTATGGTGGTTAAGATATACTCCTGATGTGCAGTAGGTTGTGAGTTCCAGTTCCATCATATGCTTTGAAATTTTCATTTTTAAATCTTTTCGAAATGATTTTGATCACTATTTTCATTCACTTAATAGGTTTAAATGTATTTATTATTTATAATTGGTTGTTGCATTTTTGTAGTCATCGTATTAACTTTTTGTTTGCTCCCATTTTTTCTTCGTCTAATTCTATTTTCGTTTGTAATACTCATTTATATTCTCCTCCATGTTATTACTTTTATTATTTCTATTCGTCATTTTCCTGGAATTCTGTTTTCGTAATAATCCATTCCTTCGCTGAGCTTTTCAACAGCACTATTTTATCGATAGATATATATGTTTCAAATGTTTGTATGGTGATTCCATCCGAGAAGGTGTACATCTTGTACCAAAAAATAAATTTTTGTCGCCATTATACAGTTAATAGAAATTTGATGACGGAAAAACTCTCAGCATCAAGAAGGAGTCATGCAACATAAACGAAAGTTGGTAGGTGTGAGTCAGCATCTCAGAGATGACGTCTATTCATATTTCACGCCAGTAACATAAGAGTGGCGCTAATAGCGCCACCTAGAGGCTACAGATCAGGCTTGCTTTAAAAGCACTCTGCGACGGTCGTAAACGTTAGTTATCTTTGAGAATGGGTGTGGTAAAATGAAATGAAATGTCGTGTGGCTAGTGCCTCCCGTCGGGTAGACCGTTCGCCTGGTGCAGGTCTTTTCGAGTTGACCCCACTTCAGCGACCTACCCGTCGATTGGGATGAAATGATGATGATTAGGACAACACAACACCCAGTCCCTGAGCAGAGAAAATCTGTCATTCTGACCTCTCAGCTACCGGGGGCGGACAATGGGTGTGGTGAACTGTCGTTATATTGTATTGTATGTTAACTGGGGGCCTAGAAACGACGGAGAGGCTCCGTCCCCGCCGCAACCGCACTGGTCCACAGCCCCACGACTACCGCAGTCCACTTCACACTTCACCCCTCCAACGCCCTACACGTATCCACTCCTTCACCCCCCCCCCCCTTTCCCATGGAACGTCTTGCGGAGAACTGCAATCGCCGACATAGTGTAGCTAAGGCGGGCGGAATAAGGGGAACCAGCCCGCATTCACCGAGGCAGATGGAAAACCGCCTAAAAACCATCCACAGACTGTCCGGCTCACCGGACCTCGACCCAAGTCCGCCGGGCGAATTCGTGCCGGGGACCAGGCGCTCCTTCCCGCCCGGAAAGCCGTGCGTTACACCGCACGGCTAACCGGGTGGGATGAACTGATGTTATTCAAGAATATCTTCAAGGTGACAAAGACGTCATTATTAACACCTCACTGAGTCTGAACGAGATGGTGCAATAGGACTACGAGAAGCTGGAAGTCCCTTCTGTGATATTGCAGTAAGACTTGGTAGGAATGTAGCCACTGTACATGATAGCTGGCAGCGGTGGGCACGAGAATGTACTGTCGCATGAAGGCCGGACTCCAGATGGCAAAGTACCACTACCGAGAGAGAAAATCATTGTATTCGGCGTATGGCTCTAGAGCATCGTGCTGCTTCTTCAGCAGCAAATTGAGCAGAGGTTGGCACCACAGTGACTAAGCGAACTGTTACAAATCTAGTGTGCATTCCTCTGACCCCAAACCGCCGCAATTGCGACTTCAGTGATGTCAAGAGAGAACTCACTCGAGGGATGGGTGGAGATCTATTGTGCTTTGTAATGAAAACTGGTTCTGCCTCGGTCCAGTGATGGCCATATGGTGGTTAGAAGAAATCTGTTGAGAGCCTACAACCAACCTGTCTGCGTGGTAGACACAATGGGGTGCGATTTCGTATAACAGCAGGAGAAATCTCGTGGCTATTTCACACACCCCGACTGCAAATTTGTACATCAGTCTGGTGATTCGACCTGTTGTGCTGCCATTCATGCACAGTATTCCACGGAATGTTTTCCAATAGGATAACAGTCGCCCACATACCGCTGATGTAGCCCAACATGCTCTACAGATTGTTGACAAGTACCCTTGACCTGCTCGATCACCAGATCTGTTCCCAATCGAGCACATCTGGGACATCATCAGACGACAACTTCAGCGTCATCCTCAAACAGCTTTAACCGTCTTTGTACTGACCGATCAGGTGCAACACGCAACGAGCGCCATCCCACAAACTGACATCCGGCACCTGACCATCACAATACATGCACGTTTCAGTGCTTGCATTGAACTTTCTGTTGGCTGCACAGGTAATTATTGTACTACCATTTCACATTGGCAGTTGCTTATCTCGCGCTTACAGTATCCTGTGATGTTACAATGTTACCCGCCTCAATATGTCACCTAGACAAATGTATGTCAGAAATTTCATTAGTCTACATTAATTATTTTTTGGTGTTGTGATTTTTTTCGTCAGTGTAGATTGTTTCGTCTTTTGTTATTAAAACAGTGGACGGGAACCGTCAAATATTTAAATATTAAGGCAGATAAATATAAATAATTAACATCAGAGACACAAAAATCCCCAATGAAAATAATGATAGGACGTAAAACAAGAGCAACTAAACTGTCAGTGACAATGATGAAAATGCCGTGGAAAAGGCTTACAAATAAAAAATTATATTTAAACCAGTTAGTTCAGTAAAATAATAATCAAAGTCATTTCGTTAAAGATTTAATAAGAAACAATTACAGAGCACAGAATTTGAACCTTCAACTTCCTGCTTGTCAGGCACGTATTTTACATCTGCATCTACATCTACATGACTACTCTACAATTCACATTTAAGTGCTTGGCAGAGGGTTCATCGAACCACAATCATACTATCTCTCTACTATTCCACTCCCTAACAGCGCGCGGGAAAACGAACACCTAAACCTTTCTGTTCGAGCTCTGATTTCTCTTATTTTATTTTGATGATCATTCCTACCTATGTAGGTTGGGCTCAACAAAATATTTTCGCATTCGGAAGAGAAAGTTGGCGATTGAAATTTCGTAAAAAGATCTCGCCGCGACGAAAAACGTCTATGCTGTAATGACTTCCATCCCAATTCGCGTATCATATCTGCCACACTCTCTCGCCTATTACGTGATAATACAAAACGAGCTGCCCTTTTCTGCACCCTTTCGATGTCCTCCATCAATCCCACCTGGTAAGGATCACACACCGCTCAGCAATATTCTATGCTACTCCATCACGTGAAAATAATATTTTTAAGGCTGTAAAACATCATGCGAAATTCATTTTCGTCGATTACTCTCAATCGGGTGCCCACGTTTAGGTATGGTTTGAAGCCTGGACGCCTGAGATCGTAACTTACAGCACCGTATAAATGGTTTCAAAACTCGATCCAACCCTGGCAACCTTTCCCTGTTTGATTATTCATTTACTTCTGTGCTCTTCTGTTCGGACAGTGCCTTCACCAGTGCAAACTGTGTTCGCCGTCTGCTTTTAAACAGCTAAATTTTTCTAATGTGACAATTTAGAACTTTTGTTTTCAGTTTGCATTTTATGGCATATACAGGGACACAATTTGTCATTACCCGCCTTCGTAGCCGAGGTCTCTTGTGCACGCCTGTGCTGTGGCGCTGTCTCGGAGGTAACCCCGTTCGAAACCCAGTGGTGGATCAAGTTTTCATTGCCAGTATTTCGTCGGCATGGGAAGGAGAGGTGGTGGCATGAAATTCCCGATCACTAGTCCTTGAGCCTAAGTCCTGGATTAAATTCCACATCCTTCCACACTGTTTCGTGAAGTGAGTGCATGTGACACTTCTGATGCAGTCCGTCAGTCGGTTGTGGATGTTAAGTTCGGAGGCACCCGTGATACTATTCGAGTGGAGTAGGCTCTGTCCCAGCACCTCCTTCGCTCATCATCATCATCATCATCACCATCATCACGATACACAACACACACACACACTCATCTACACTTTACACATGCACGTTCAACACCACTTCACACATCCGCAAAGGAATTGGGCCACACGTGGGGTCAGTATTCCCTCTCGTGTGCCTACATTTCTCCGGAATCCAGACTGATCTTCCCCGAGATTGGCTTCTACCACTTTTTCCATTCTTGTGTAAAGAATTCGTGTTAGTGTTTTGCAACAATGACTTATTAAACTGATAGTTCGATAATTTTCACAATTTTCAGCAACTGTTTTCTTTGGAATCGGAATTATTAAACTCTTAGTTAACTCTGAGGGTATTTCGCCTATCTCATTCATCTTGCACACGATATGGCAGAGTTCTCTCACGGCTGGCTTTATCAAGGCTGTGAGTAGTTCTGACGGAATGTCGTCTACTCCCGAGCCTTGTTTCAGTGCTCTTTGAAATGCTTTCGGCAGTACCATCTCTCTCATCTCATCTTCATCTACGTACTCTTCCATTTCTGTAAAATTGCCTTCAAGTTCATCTCCTTTGTATAGACCCTCTACATAATCCTTCCAACTTTCAGCTTTCAGCTTTTCCCGTCTTTGCTTAGGACTGGCTTTCCATCCGAGTTGTTCGTATTCGCGCAGCTGCTTCTCTTTTCTGCAAAGAATTATTTAATTTTCCTGCAGGCGGTATCTCTCTGTTCGTTGTGAAATATGCAACTAAACCCTTACATTTGTCCTCCAGCTATTTCTGATTACCTATTTTGCACTTCCTGTCAATCGCATTTTTTAGACGTCTGCATTCTCTTTCGCCTTCTTTGTCTGCCGGCCGCGGTGGTCTAGCGGTTCAGGCGCTCAGTCAGGAACCGAGAGACTGCTACGGTCGCAGGTTCGAATCCTGCCTCGGGCGTGGATGTGTGTGATGTCCGTAGGTTAGTTAGGTTTAAGTAATTCTAAGTTCTAGGGGACTGATGACCACAGATGTTAAGTCCCATAGTGCTCAGAGCCATTTGAACCATTTTAACTTCTTTGTTTGCTGCATTTTTTTTTTTTTCGCCATTCAATATGTCCTTTTTTATCCAAGGATTTCTATTACGCCTCATCTTTTTACCTATTTGATCCCGTGCTGTCTTCATTATTTCATCTCTTGAAGCTACCCATTCGTCGTATACTATAATCCTTTCTCCCGTTTTAGTCAACCTTTTCCTAATGCTGCCTCTGAAACTCTCAATACCTCAGGTTCTCCTTGATTTTCTAGCTTTTTGCAATTTCTTCAGTTTTGATGTAAAGCTGATAACCAATAAACTGTGATCGGAGTCCACATCTGCCCCTACAGTCGTCTTACAGTATAAAATCTGGTTCCTAAATCTCTGTCTTGCCTCTATATAACCAATCTCAAACCTTCTGATGTCTCCAGATCTTTTCCGCATTTAAAATCTTATTCCCTACTGTCGAGACATCTTCGCGGGTACCGGGCGCGTTTGGGCCACCCTCTCCCCAAGGGGAGTGGCGGGTTCAGCGGCGTTCGCGGCGCACGAGGCGGAGGGTCAATGTGGAGGCTGGCCGTGTGGCATCGCCCGCTCTGCCTGTGAGTGGACATGTGGCTGCTCCTTCAGCAAGGTCCGAGCAGGCACACGGGGGGAGGGGTTTATTAGTTATTGGGAGCTCCAACGTTAGGCGGGTGATGGAGCCCCTTAGGGAAATAGCGGAAAGGTCGGGGAAGAAGGCCAGTGTTCACTCTGTCTGCTTGCCGGGGGGTCTCATCCGAGATGTGGAGGAGGCCCTACCGGCGGCGATAGAGAGCACTGGGTGCACCCGACTGCAAATTGTTGCTCATGTCGGCACCAATGACTCTTGCCGTCTGGGTTCAGAGGTAATCCTCAGTTCGTACAGGCGGTTGGCGGAGTTGGTGAAGGTGGAAAGCCTCGCTCGCGGGGTGGAATCAGAGCTAACTATTTGTAGTATCGTTCCGAGAACCGATCGCGGTCCTCTGGTTTGGAGCCGAGTGGAAGGCTTAAACCAGAAGCTCAGACGATTCTGCGGAGAGCTGGGGTGCAAATTTCTCGACCTCCGCTATCGGGTGGAGAAATGTAGGGTCCCCCTGAATAGGTCAGGCGTGCACTACACGCCGGAAGCGGCTACGAGGGTAGCGGAGTACGTGTGGAGTGCACATGGGGTTTTTTTAGGTTAGAGAATTCCCTCCCTAGGCCCGACAAGACGCCTCCTGAGACGCGGCAAGGCAGGAGTAGGCAAAATGCAACAAGGAATAACAATATTGTGCTAATAGTAAACTGCAGGAGCGTCTATAGAAAGGTCCCAGAACTGCTCTCATTAATAAACGGTCACAACGCCCATATAGTACTAGGAACAGAAAGTTGGCTGAAACCAGACGTAAACAGTAATGAAATCCTAAACTCGGATTGGAATGTATACCGCAGAGATAGGCTGGACAGTGAAGGGGGAGGCGTGTTTATAGCGAAAAGAAGTGCAATAGTATCGAAGGAAATTGAGGGAGATTCAAATTGTGAAATGATTTGGGTGAAGGTCACGGTTAAAGCAGGCTCAGACATGGTAATTGGATGTCTCTATAGGCCCCCGGGCTCAGCAGCTGTTGTGGCTCAGCACCTGAAGAATAATTTGGAAAATATTTCGAGTAGATTTCCCCACCATGTTATAGTTCTGGGTGGAGATTTTAATTTGCCGGATATAGACTGGGAGACTCAAACGTTCATAACGGGTGGCAGGGACAAAGAATCCAGTGAAATATTTTTAAGTGCTTTATCTGAAAACTACCTTGAGCAGTTAAACAGAAAACCGACTCGTGGCGATAATATATTAGACTATCTGGTGACAAACAGACCCGAACTATTTGAATCAGTTAATGCAGAACAGGGAATCAGCGATCATAAAGCGGTTACTGCATCGATGATTTCAGCCGTAAATAGAAATATTAAAAAAGGTAGGAAGATTTTTCTGTTTAGCAAAAGTGACAAAAAGCAGATTACAGCGTACCTGACGGCTCAACACAAAAGTTTTGTCTCAAGTGCAGATAGTGTTGAGGATCAGTGGACAAAGTTCAAAACCATGGTACAATATGCGTTAGATGAGTATGTGCCAAGCAAGATCGTAAGAGATGGAAAAGAGCCACCGTGGTACAACAACCGAGTTAGAAAACTGCTGCGGAAGCAAAGGGAACTTCACAGCAAACATAAACATAGCCAAAGCCTTGCAGACAAACAAAAATTACGCGAAGCGAAATGTAGTGTGAGGAGGGCTATGCGAGAGGCTTTCAATGAATTCGAAAGTAAAGTTCTATGTACTGACTTGGCAGAAAATCCTAAGAAATTTTGGTCCTATGTCAAAGCGGTAGGTGGATCAAAACAAAATGTCCAGACACTCTGTGACCAAAATGGTACTGAAACAGA
Source organism: Schistocerca gregaria (assembly GCF_023897955.1). Lineage (NCBI taxonomy): Eukaryota > Metazoa > Arthropoda > Insecta > Orthoptera > Acrididae > Schistocerca > Schistocerca gregaria. The sequence continues at coordinate 548,138,702 of NC_064931.1, forward strand.
GGATGACAGACTAAAGGCCGAAATACTAAATGTCTTCTTCCAAAGCTGTTTCACAGAGGAAGACTGCACTGTGCTTCCTTCTCTAGATTGTCGCACAGTTGACAAAATGGTAGATATCGAAGTAGACGACAGAGGGATAGAGAAACAATTAAAATCGCTCAAAAGAGGAAAGGCCGCTGGTCCTGATGGGATACCAGTTCGATTTTACACAGAGTACGCGAAGGAACTTGCCCCCCTTCTTGCAGCGGTGTACCGTAGGTCTCTAGAAGAGCGAAGCGTTCCAAAGGATTGGAAAAGGGCACAGGTCATCCCCGTTCTCAAGAAGGGACGTCGAACAGATGTGCAGAACTATAGACCTATATCTCTAACGTCGATCAGTTGTAGAATTTTGGAACACGTATTATGTTCGAGTATAATGTCTTTTCTGGAGACTAGAAATCTACTCTGTAGGAATCAGCATGGGTTTCGAAAAAGACGATCGTGTGAAACCCAGCTCGCGCTATTCGTCCACGAGACTCAGAGGGCCTTAGACACGGGTTCACAGGTGGATGCCGTGTTTCTTGACTTCCGCAAGGCGTTTGACACAGTTCCCCACAGTCGTTTAATGAACAAAGTAAGAGCATACGGATTATCAGATCAATTGTATAATTGGATTGAGGAGTTCCTAGATAACAGAACGCAGCACGTCATTCTCAATGGAGAGAAGTCTTCCGAAGTAAGAGTGATTTCAGGTGTGCCGCAGGGGAGTGTCATAGGACCGTTGCTGTTCACAATATACATAAATGACCTGGTGGATAACATCGGAAGTTCACTGAGGCTTTTTGCAGATGATGCTGTGGTGTATCGAGAGGTTGCAACAATGGAAAATTGTACTGAAATGCAGGAGGATCTGCAGCGAATTGACGCATGGTGCACGGAATGGCAATTGAATCTCAATGTAGCGAAGTGTAATGTGATGCGAATACATAGAAAGATAGGTCCCTTATCATTTAGCTACAAAATAGCAGGTCAGCAACTGGAAGCAGTTAATTCCATAAATTATCTGGGAGTACGCATTAGGAGTGATTTAAAATGGAATGATCATATAAAGTTGATCGTCGGTAAAGCAGATGCCAGACTGAGATTCATTGGAAGAATCCTAAGGAAATGCAATCCGACAACAAAGGAAGTAGGCTACAGTACACTTGTTCGCCCAATGCTTGAATACTGCTCAGCAGTGTGGGATCCGCACCAGGTAGGGTTGATAGAAGAGATAGAGAAGATCCAACGGAGAGCAGCGCGCTTCGTTACAGGATGATTTAGTAATTGCGAAAGCGTTACGGAGATGATAGATAAACTCCAGTGGAAGACTCTGCAGGAGAGACGCTCAGTAGCTCGGTACGGGCTTTTGTTAAAGTTTCGAGAACATACCTTCACCGAAGAGTCAAGCAGTATATTGCTCCCTCCTACGTATATCTCGCGAAGAGACCATGAGGATAAAATCAGAGAGATTAGAGCCCACACAGAAGCATACCGACAATCCTTCTTTCCACGTACAATACGAGACTGGAATAGAAGGGAGAACCGATAGAGGTACTCAGGGTACCCTCCGCCACACACCGTCAGGTGGCTTGCGGAGTACGGATGTAGATGTAGATGTAGATAAACTAAATACTAGCGATGACTAAATTCTGCTGTGTGTAAAGTTCTACCAGGAGGCTTCCTCTTTCGTTCCTTTACCACACTCCACATTTACCTGCCATTTTTCCTTCTCTCCCTTTTCCTACTGTCGATTTCCAGTCGCCCATGACGATTAAATTTTCATCTCCTTCAACTATCTGAATAATTTCTTTTATCTAATCTTACATTTCTTCAATCTTTTCATCATCTACGGATTTATATCGCATATTAACTTGTACTACTGTACTAGGAGTGGGCTTCGTGTCTATCTTGGCTACGATAAAGCGTTCACTATGCCAGCTAGCGTTGGACATAAAGAATGACAACATTCATTAGGAAACATAAGTGCACAAGGGCTAAAAGTAAAGAGAGATGATTTGATTGCAGTTTCAACTTTTTTGTTGTTGAAGTCGTTTTCGAATCTCAGGAGCACTTAATTATGTATTTTTTGTTTTTTTGTTTTTTGGTAAAACCTCCCGATAATGAAAAATGCGCACAATATTCCTTTTCGTTGGCGTTCATCCTGCCATGGCACTGTCCGATGATCCTGGGCGATTATCCTTGTATGATTTGGTAAATATATTAATTTCTGAGGCCGGATTTCTGTTCTGTTACAGATCTGTCACCTTTCCGACAGACAGGTGTAAAGGCTTTACAGACACCGACATGAAGACGACTTGCTGACCCCCCCCTCCGCCCCCTCCCCCCCCCCCCCCCACTCTCTCCGCAAATCATTCACCCACAGTTGGAAGTCTTGCAGATGACTGACTCAAAATGAATACAAGAGAAGATAATACTAGTGACTTCAAAAGTGATTTGTGAAGGGGAGAGACTTGGTGGTTTTCTTGGTAAGGAGAGGGGACAAACCGAAAAACGAAAAAAATCCTATTCTCAGCCTCGCGGGGTAGCCGAGCGGTCTCAGGCACTTTGCAACGGTTCGCGCGGTTCACCCCCCACCCCCCCGTCGGAGGTTCGAGTCATCCCTCGGGAATGTGTGCGTGTGTTGTCGTTAGTTTAAGTTAGATTAAGTAGTGTGTAAGCCAACTTTTCGGTCCCATAGGAACTTACAACAAATTTCCAAAAATTTTCCTATTCTCAAGTAGCATCTTTTCAAAAAGAACTAGTGCTAACAAATAGTGTAATATGTATGAATCATTCCTATAATCCGTTACGGAACCATATAGCAATAGAATTAGCAGACCCGCGATGTATTCCACCGAGCTCGCTCTCTCGCAAAGCCGTCGGTGTAGGCGTCATTCATCGCAACACGCGCCACTGTTAGCGCCGCCTAACGAGACTGTGTGCTGGTTTTCGGTGCCTTGTATACCAATTAATGCAGCATGTGTGAAACGCTTACTCGACTGACTAATCGGTTGCAATGATATACTACGGCAGAACCTTCCAAAAGTGACACCGTCAAGCTGATAATTTTCTCCACGTTGTGAATGGAAATTTCAATGTCGCGGTATTTGGGTTGTCACGAAGATAATGAGAGGAATATGGGTAATATTTTTACGGACACTACACTCATTAAGAAAGACCTGGATCATTGCAGCTCTAATTCGCTCAGCGAATGCCAACCAGTCTCACAAAACGTAGCAAAAATTGATTATTTATGTCAAAGTGATATCTTCAAACAAGAATAAAATTAATTTTCTAGTGAAAGAATAATAAATCGAAATACTACGACAGGCTGAACAGTTACAACAATACCGGTTGTAACAGTCACTGAGCACACGCTGAGAGGTCCTTTCCTCAATAAACAACGTAGCGTAAAATCTGAGAATACGTTCGTGTCATTATGGAAAAATACTATTATCGTACGTAACAATTATCTACTATCTTGAGCCTATTACAGTATCGATGGTGTGGTCCTTTCTTTCCGCAAAAGCCTTATTGAAAGGCAGAAGTACAATTTCGCTTTAACCTCAAAAAATTATGTCGAAGTAAAACGTGAAATGTTAAGGGTTTCATTTCCAGTATAAAAGCTATGTCCAGCAAGAAACTGTAATTTGATTCGTCTGAAATAATTAGCATGTACATATAACTGCTGTAAGTCTCATATGCATGTACATCTACATCTACATGACTACTCTGCAATTCACATTTAAGTGCTTGGCAGAGGGTTCATCGAACCACAATCATACTATCTCTCTACTATTCCACTCCCGAACAGCGAGCGGGAAAAACGAACACCTAAACCTTTCTGTTCGAGCTCTGATTTCTCTTATTTTATTTTGATGATCATTCCTACCTATGTAAGTTGGGCTCAACAAAATATTTTCGCATTCGGAAGAGAAAGTTGGTGACTGAAATTTCGTAAAAAGCTCTCGCCGCGACGAAAAACGTCTATGCTGTAATGACTTCCATCCCAACTCGTGTATCATATCTGCCACACTCTCTCCTCTATAACGCGATAATACAAAACGAGCTGCCCTTCTTTGCACCCTCTCGATGTCCTCCGTCAATCCCACCTGGTAAGGATCCCACACCGCGCAGCAATATTCTAACAGAGGACGAACGAGTGTAGTGTAAGCTGTCTCTTTAGTGGACTTGTTGCATCTTCTAAGTGTCCTGCCAATGAAACGCAACCTTTGGCTCGCCTTCCCGACAATATTATCTATGTGGTCCTTCCAACTGAAGTTGTTTGTAATTTTAACACCCAGGTACTTAGTTGAATTGACAGCCTTGAGAATTGTACTATTTATCGAGTAATCGAATTCCAACGGATTTCTTTTGGAACTCATGTGGATCATCTCATACTTTTCGTTATTTAGCGTCAACTGCCACCTGACACACCATACAGCAATCTTTTCTAAATCGCTTTGCAGCTGATACTGGTCTTCGGATGACCTTACTAGACGGTAAATTACAGCATCATCTGCGAACAACCTAAGAGAACTGCTCAGATTGTCACCCAGGTCATTTATATAGATCAGGAACAATAGAGGTCCCAGGACGCTTCCCTGGGGAACACCTGATATCACTTCAGTTTTACTCGATGACTTGCCGTCTATTACTACGAACTGCGACCTTCCTGACAGGAAATCACGAATCCAGTCGCACAACTGAGACGATACCCCATAGCTCCGCAGCTTGATTAGAAGTCGCTTGTGAGGAACGGTGTCAAAAGCTTTCCGGAAATCTAGAAATACGGAATCAACTTGAGATCCCCTGTCGATAGCGGCCATTACTTCGTGCGAATAAAGAGCTAGCTGCGTTGCACAAGCGCGATGTTTTCTGAAGCCATGCTAATTACGTGTCAATAGATCGTTCGCTTCGAGGTGATTCATAATGTTTGAATACAGTATATGCTCCAAAACCCTACTGCAAACCGATGTCAATGATATAGGTCTGTAGTTATATGGAAAACTATTTCTGTTATTAGTCAGCTTTTTTTTCGAGGCAGGATTTATATCTATGATCAGGCTTGTTTGATTTTTAAATAATGAAAGGACCACTCTTCCTTAAAATACCGAGCTAGGTGGCGTAGTGCTAAGATGCAAGGCTTCTGATTTAGATTTCCGTGATTTCCCCCAACCGTTTCAGACAAATGCCAGGATGGTTCCATTAAAGCACGCGGTTGATTTCCTTTCCCAATCCGAATGTCTGTTCCGTACCTAATGATCCCGTCGTCGATGGGTCATTAAAACTCTTCTCTTCCTTCGTTTCTTTCTTCACTCTTCATTAAAGTTATACGACACACGTTATGAACTTAAGTAAATTGCGTTAGCCGTAGGTTTAAAATTTATTCCACGCTACGGAGTACTTCTCGGAGAAGGGCTCATGTATGGGGTACATATGCGAGACGACAAACCACGACGAGTGATAGCTACACGTTTTGTGATGTTGCAACGGATATGCCACCATGTACACCACTGGACGACTCCCACTTTAACCTGTGGAGTGGCAGTACGTGTGTTTTGATGTAGCGACTTCCAGGCAATTGTTACCTTCCAGAATACTCCTGTAAGAGGGTACTTCTAATCAGTAAGTTTCTGTGAGTGGGATGGTACATCACAACATGGACTCTTAAGACCTCGAGGTTTCTCAGCGCAGAGATGTTAGTATGCAGAGCCGCAGACATGATGCCCTTGAAGCCGACGACCAGACATGTGGAGCATATAGACGTGCTCTCTGAGTTGACTTCAACAAATGCTCCTCATTTTTGTTAAAGTTTTGAAGGGATGTAAGTAGGTAATGAAAAACAATAGTTTCAACAATATAAGCTCTGTTTTACTACGTGGTATGTCGTTTGAGTCTAAAAATAAGTGCGCAGGAAACAACTCACTCATTACGAAAACATTAGAGCTCACATTACGCTCCGTAGTACGGGAAAGAGGCTCACAAACGAAAAAGATCACGCTCCATAATACAGTGCTTAGTGTTGCCCTTTCTCAGTCTCTCATAACCGTGGAAGATGATGTCCTTCTCATCATAAATTAAAAATTCTACGAATTAAAGTAGCAATTCTTACAGTCACAGTTTCAGAAAATATAATAAAGGTGTCCTTGCGCGATGTCTAGTTTCAGGAGGCACAGCCCAGCTCCTACCCCTCCCTCCTCAACCCTGCAGATGTCGGTTTTATCTTAGGAGATGGTGATCGACCACCCGCGGTTCGTTTCGTTGACAAATACACTCCTGGAAATGGAAAAAAGAACACATTGACACCGGTGTGTCAGACCCACCATACTTGCTCCGGACACTGCGAGAGGGCTGTACAAGCAATGAACACACGCACGGCACAGCGGACACACCAGGAACCGCGGTGTTGGCCGTCGAATGGCGCTAGCTGCGCAGCATTTGTGCACCGCCGCCGTCAGTGTCAGCCAGTTTGCCGTGGCATACGGAGCGCCATCGCAGTCTTTAACACTGGTAGCATGCCTCGACAGCGTGGACGTGAACCGTATATGCAGTTGACGGACTTTGAGCGAGGGCGTATAGTGGGCATGCGGGATGCCGGGTGGACGTACCGCCGAATTGCTCAACACGTGGGGCGTGAGGTCTCCACAGTACATCGATGTTGTCGCCAGTGGTCGGCGGAAGGTGCACGTGCCCGTCGACCTGGGACCGGACCGCAGCGACTCACGGATGCACGCCAAGACCGTAGGATCCTACGCAGTGCCGTAGGGGACCGCACCGCCACTTCCCAGCAAATTAGGGAAACTGTTGCTCCTAGGGTATCGGCGAGGACCATTCGCAACCGTCTCCATGAAGCTGGGCTACGGTCCCGCACACCGTTAGGCCGTCTTCCGCTCACGCCCCAACATCGTGCAGCCCGCCTCCAGTGGTGTCGCGACAGGCGTGAATGGAGGGACTAATGGAGACGTGTCGTCTTCAGCGATGAGAGTCGCTTCTGCCTTGGTGCCAATGATGGTCGTATGCGTGTTTGGCGCCGTGCAGGTGAGCGCCACAATCAGGACTGCATACGACCGAGGCACACAGGGCCAACACCCGGCATCATGGTGTGGGGAGCGATCTCCTACATTGGCCGTACACCTCTGGTGATCGTCGAGGGGACACTGAATATTGCACGGTACATCCAAACCGTCATCGAACCCATCGTTCTACCATTCCTAGACCGGCAAGGGAACTTGCTGTTCCAACAGGACAATGCACGTCCGCATGTATCCCGTGCCACCCAACGTGCTCTAGAAGGTGTAAGTCAACTACCCTGGCCAGCCAGATCTCCGGATCTGTCCCCCATTGAGCATATTTGGGACTGGATGAAGCGTCGTCTCACGCGGTCTGCACGTCCAGCACGAACGCTGGTCCAACTGAGGCGCCAGGTGGAAATGGCATGGCAAGCCGTTCCACAGGACTACATCCAGCATCTCTACGATCGTCTCCATGGGAGAATAGCAGCCTGCATTGCTGCGAAAGGTGGATATACACTGTACTAGTGCCGACATTGTGCATGCTCTGTTGCCTGTGTCTATGTGCCTGTGGTTCTGTCAGTGTGATCATGTGATGTATCTGACCCGAGGAATGTGTCAATAAAGTTTCCCCTTCCTGTGACAATGAATTCACGGTGTTCTTATTTCAATTTCCAGGAGTGTATTTTCAACAGCAAATACAACACAAAATACAAAAAGCTTCACGCTGGTATTGTAGCTGATCATTCATGCAAGTATGGTCAATAGACACCTTCACACAGGTAATTCGCATACCAATCCGTAGAAGGCCAATAATGTGTGTACCTCCCACGCAAGATTATACAGTACCTGGAACATTTACAACTCTAGGGATTGTCAGCGATACGACACTACGTGTGGGATGGTAACTTTTTGTGATTCCTTAGAGATACAAGCATTCTAGCATACGGCAATGCAATGAACTGATATGAGACTGGTATCTTTCAGCGTCGCCAGAACGGTTCGTACATGAACGATAACACGTTTATCGAAGACGCCAAAGGTTACAATCTTCTTTAATCGACCTATATTTGGAGGCCGAACACATTCGAAAAATTTAGAGAATAACAAGGTACCCGGATCTTAAGTTGTATAATTTGTATATTTCAAACATGTTGCATGTCGGAACAAAATTCTTTAAGGATGAATTCTCCTCACCACTGCGGAGTGTGAGTTGATTCGTATCTTACTGAGAGGTTAGAAATGTGCGCTGGCCAAGTACTCTAACCTCGGATCTTCATCTTACACGGGCAATGCTCTACCCGACACTTCAGTCCGGGCAGGACACGTCTTCGCAGTTTCAATTCTGTTTTAATCTAACAGGAAGTCTCAAACCATCGCACGCTCCTAGAGAGTGAAAAAATCATTCTGCAAATAGCTCATAGGCTGAGGGTAAGCCAGTTCTCCGCAATGGCAGTTATTTCAGAAGCGCTGAACTAGTAAGATATGTAGGACAGCTTCAGTGAGGTTTGGAACACGGGAAAGAATTTGAAAATGCAATGCTTCGTGGAATAATGTAGGTAAAGAGGTGAAAATTGCTTGAAATGACTTGTGGTTTTATTGAAACCAAAAAAAGCACAAAATGACCAGCCAATCGAGCTGCATATGACACAAAACCAATAATTAGCGTAACAACTGATTTGTAGCAAAGGTGATGTTTTTTTATATAGCAAATGCTCAACATATCGGTCATCATTCCTCAACAATTCCTGTAGTCGAGGGACAACACTCTGAATAGCACGTCAGTAGGTATGATATAAACTGCCGTCGGATGTTGTCTTTTAGCATCCCTAATGAGGCCGGTCGATTGCGCTGTACTTGCTACTTCATGTAATCTCACATCCAATAATCAGACGGATTGTGGTCTGCATACCTGCGAGGCCAAACATGACGGAAGTGGCTATTCAGCAAGCGATTCTCACCAAACGAAGTGTGCAAGACATCTTTCACACATGTGCAACGCCGTCCTGTATAAAAGTCTTATTTTCATGAAAATGTTTGTTAGCCAGGCAAGGGACGATGAGATTCCGTGACATATCGGAGTACTTTGCACTCGTAGCGCTGACAGCTAGAAAAGCAACACCCCACATTTCCCCGAAGAACAAGGGTCCTGTCGCGATTGATGTAAATCCACATCACTGTCGAAACATGCATTGGAGTTCCCACGACAGCCGGCCGGAGTGGCCGTGCGGTTCCAGGCGCTACAGTCTGGAACCGAGCGACCGCTACGGTCGCTGGTTCGAATCCTGCCTCGGGCATGGATGTGTGTGATGTCCTTAGGTTGGTTAGGCTTAATGAGTTCTAAGTTCTATGCGACTGATGACCTCAGAAGTTAAGTCGCATAGCGCTCAGAGCCATTTTCCACGACAATTATAGGATATTTGGTATCCAAAATTATGCAGTTGTGGACGTTGAAAGACCATCGGAGTGTAAAAAGGGAGCCTCGTCGCCCCAACATCATCTGTTGGCCGGTTTTTACACTCTTCTTTGGTTTCAGTGAAACGCCTTGTTATTTCAGGCATGTGTGTCTACCACTATCTACGTTATTCCTCAAATTATGTAAATTGAATGTGGAGCGGGGAGAAAGGAAAAGGGAGAGACTATTGATGTCAGCTGCACCGGGATTTTATGCGGAATCAGCGACGACTAGTGAAAATGTGGGTCGCATTGGAATTCGAACTCGGGATGTCCTATTTACTAGGCAGTCGCGTTAACCACTGCGGCACTCGGACAAAGTGTTTATCGAAACTATGCGGACACCCTCAGTTCGCCACTTGGACGACCCACATTCCCGCCTATCGCCACCTATCCACGGTCCCCGTCCATGTCTTCCATACCCGCTACTTTGAAATTCCCGCAGGTGGTCAGACGTAGGGGACGTCTGGCTAAAATGACATACCATTTTGTTTTTAGGTCATTATTGCTTCATAGACCATGATGTTAAACAAAATCTATCAGGCCCATGCCTCAATCACTTGTGGGTTTCGCTATCTTGGTGCCATGTTTTTTAAATGAATATAAACTGTACGATCTTGACATTCTTGTAAAACACGCATGATATATGGTTTTAGACCGATGTCACGGTAGAATAACACAGGAGCAAAAAAGCGCATGAAATTCAAATAAACATTAGAGATTGGATATATTTAATAGATTTGTACTTAAGAACGAATAAAAGACTGTTCCTGAAACTTTTCTTCAACATTATCAATTAAGGACTCTCAGTTCAGTTGAACAAGAAAAGAAGACCGAAAGTAGAATTACGAATGTTAATCCATGAAAGAACAAAATTATTTCCGTTTTTTTGAAAAAAAAGTAGTTCTCACCTATCCTATCTATTTGCATACATTACAAATAAAGTTTATTGTTCTGTGGTTTACTCTTACACATTGAGTGTGTACCCACAGATTACACCGCTCACACCTTAACCTGTGTTCTCCTTGTTTTCAATGCGAGTATAGTTGCAAGCAGTGCTAACAGTGACAATCTTCAGAAGCATCATTGTTGTCTCCGGAAAGATCTTTCTCGTGCAATATTTCTTTTCCAAAACTATTTTTCCTCTTTGCTTTCATCGGCTATGTGGAATGCAAGTTGCCTCATCTCCTTCGTAGTCATACCAAACAGGCACGACTGCAATAGTTCCAGATGATGTGTCAATTCACGCTCCAGTGCAGTGTTGAAAGTTGGCTGGAATCTGCCCAGTCCTTTCTGAACACCATTGAGGATTTTGTCCGTATTCCTAGTTCGTCTTCTAATCATAGCCTGGAAAACTCCGAATGCTTTCAACGCAGCCATCCCATCTCGCCTCTGGTGATAGAATCACAGCCTGCTGCATCTGTACCGCGTTCCGAGGCTCTCTTAACGATTTCTTTACTTCATTGGCTGCTATCTGAAAGGGGAAATTCACGTACTTATAACTGGCCTACGTAAATTCACTGCATTTGTGTATCATTGCACATTCATCAATTCATGTTTAATGTTTCCTTTAATTTATTACTATATACTGACCTATTGCTATTATGTAAAATACACAGTTTAATTAATATCAGAGATCACACAGAACAGAACTAGAGTCCACATCGGGGTAAAATGAAATACTGTCTCGTGTAACCCTGACACATGGTATGTCATTGTAGCCTCAAACGCCTTCTTCCATTCATTCGAGAGAGTTTCAACTACTAAGTGCTCTAGCAGAATCTTCTACCTCTTAAGACATAGCTAAAAGTATGCTCTACAAGATAATTAATGTTTTTCTCAAAAGTGTAATTCATATGGTTCAAAAATGGCTCTGAGCACAATGGGACTTAACATCTGAGGTCATTAGTCCCCTAGAACTGAGAACTACTTAAATCTAGCTAACTTAAGGACATCACATACATCCATGCCCGAGGCAGGATTCGAACTTGCGACCGCAGCGGTCACGCGGTTCCAGACTGGAGCGCCTAGAACCGCTCGGCCACCATGGCCGGCAAACGTGTAATTACATACAATATTAATGAATGAATAAATGTGAATACAAGTAAAAAGTTGAATGCTTACCTGTAAGTTTCTCTTTCATAGTACCAAGACAGAAGCTGGCAGCTCGTCGCCATATATATAGGAACAGGATTGCCAGTCGACCTTTCTATACAGCTTAGTGCAGGTGGCACTACTCAGCTGGTTTCGTCCACTACCTTGCTACTACATTTTACCCGGCTGTGTCATTATAGCCATCCGCACTGAAGGTGGTGGATCCATTTAACATCGAGACGAATTACTTATACGAGTATGAATGCGTGGTGTCTGTTCTTTCGGACATTTCCGAGAGAACAAACAGCACGCATTCATATTATTCCGTGAATTAGCGGATTTTCAAATGTTAACGGGCCTTTGGGCCACTCTGCACTGACAGAAGTGAAGGTGTGGTATAGGTCGTGAGCTGAACCTCTAAAGGTCAGTAGATAACAACATTTCCTGTGAAAGGTATAGTCCGGCACATAGTTTCAGCCTGTCAGCGGTTTCGTAAAATTCTTAGCTAATTAACTGGAGAGAAAACGAATGAGTAAAAAATAACTGCAAGACGAGCCTGTCAAACGCTTTTCAGTATGCCGCGAACTCAGCGAAATACAGTTAACAGCAATGAAACGCGTTTACGTTTTACCGGACGCTTTCAGTTGAACTGGATGCTGCTTCTCACGCTGCTCAAATTGTTTCAGTTACTTTTCTCTCATTAAGCAATAAACCGCGCGATGTAAGTTCGTCGGTCGTTTGCCAGCCCTTGCAAAACGTTACCTCGCCGTGTGAGGTGCACTCATATCCACGCGGACCGAATCCGCTGCTCTTGCAGAAAGTGGTAGCCGCGGTTGCAGCAATTTAAGCGGCCACCACTTGAAATTGCGGGACGCTGCCCCTCTCCGATTGCAACCCCTCATTCCCTTTTTTTATTCTCAGCAAAGTACTGCTAGTTAAAATTTCGAGAACGGAAACTCGAGCGGAAATTAGTTACGAAGCAAAAAGCGTCGAGAGAAGGACATCCGATAAATACAGCGCAAGGGAACAGCAGCCTACGTGCCCAAGCGTCGTTCTGCTCCCGCTTCTGACTAAATCATTCTCAGTTCGTCTAGGACTATACACAATGCAGATATTCCTTAGCGTTTATCAAAGTGGGAGTAACCCATTCGCAATCATATTCTGGGTGAGTCAGCTAAGATAGGCCACCCCGAATATATTCAGAATCAACAAATATATCGAGGTGCAGTTTTTGTTAAGTTACTTTCGCAAGTATTTTTTATCGTTTATAGCGGCCGAATTACGACACCGACTTTTTTTAATGGAACAATATATCTGTCCTATGGTATATGAAAGAAGCCTCTATCAGAACTTCAACGACGTAACATGTATCGGACATGAAAGCAGCATCCCAAACAAATGTAAGTAAACACGTAACTCAGGTATGGTCAACTTGCTCGTAAAGCTACTCTTCTCCTCACCGCAGGACAGTGGTTTTCGGCGCTGTTATCGCGACATTACTTGGTTACGTCCCAGAGTTGTCCGACACTAGCCAAAGTATTGTTAAGAAGTAGATAAATTTTGATACGAGGGTCAAATACGATATGACGCTCAGAAAACAACAGTAAGCTTATCAGATATCGACTCCCTTTATCAAATAACTATCGTATTTGCTTTGGCTAAATTTTCACCCAAGATAACAATGCAAATATGCAAAACAAGGTGATATTTTTATGTGCATGTTAAGTTACTGTGAAGTTCATAGCAATCCGTACTATCAGCTTGCACGTTATGACTAGGTTTTAAGTAGTCATGTCTGGTGCGAAAATGGACAATAAAATAAAAGTTCACCGGCGTACAGTGAGATTTTTTAAATGCTCTTGCTGTGGCCACGATGGTCAAAATGAGCACTAAAACAGAAGGTTTAAGTCAACATCAGACATTTTTTGACAAGCTCTTTAATGTTTTTAGTAGGCATGTTACATAGGACAACCAGAAGCGACGATCAGGTAAGGCTTACATGACACCATGTTCAGCATTCTCAGTTGGGACTTCAGTTTGATTCTTGCTGCGCGCGAATACACTGTCTGATCAAAAATATCCGGACATCAGTATGTAATGCAAAATTGAACACTCGGTGTCACGAGGTTTCAGTGAAGAAATAGTAACAGTAGAATCGTTAGGTCAGGACAGTTCAGTGACCTATAATGTGGACAAGTCACTGGATACCACCAGAATAACAAGTCCAGACATTGAAGCCTTCTAAAGGTGTCCATATGGACTGTTAGTGATGTGACTGTGTAGGGGAAACGCGAAAAACAACCACAGCCAAACGAAAACCAAGAAGATCTCATGCACTAACGGACAGGGGCAGATGAGCATTACGAATAGTGCTTGTAAACAATCAGATGAAATTAGAGAAAGGAATCACACGTGATTCCCAAAGCACGACTAGCAGTACAGCTAACAGAAGTACCGTGTGTGGAGAGTTAAAAATAACGAGGTACAATGCTTGAGCAGCTCTTCAAAAACTTCGCACATTTCAGTGTGAAAGCTAAGCGACGCTTGAAGTGGTGTAAAAGGAGACACTACTGGACAGTGGGTGAATGGAAACGAGTGGCAATCCGATGGAAGAATTTGCTGTTGGTGATTGTCTGGAGAATGTTACCTTCTAGACTACTGGCCATTAAAATTGGTACACCACGAAGATGACGTTCTACAGACGTGAAATTTAAACGAAAGGAAGAAGATGCTGTGATTTGCAAATGATTAGCCTTTCAGAGCATTCACACAAGGTTGGCGCCCGTGGCGACACATACAACATGCTGACATGAGGCAAGTTTCCAACCGATTTCTCATACACAAACCGCAGTTGACCGGCGTGGCCCGGTGAAACGTTGTTGTGATGCCTCGTGTAAGAAGGAGAAATGTGTACCATCACGTTTCCGGCTTTGATAAAGGTCGGATTGTAGCTTATCGCGATTGCGGTTTATCGTATCGCGACATTGCTGCTCGTGTTAACGGATCGTGCAGCCACATCTCGATCCCTGAGTCAAAAGATGGGGACGTTTGCAAGACAACCATCTGCACGAACAGTTCGGCGACGTTTGCAGCAGCATGGACTGTCAGCTCGGAGACCATGGCTGCGGTTACCCTTGACGCTGCATCATAGACAGGAGCGCCTGCGATGGTGTACTCAACGACGAACCTGGATGCACGAATGGCAAAACGTCATTTTTTCGGATGAATCCAGGTTCTGTTTACAGCATCATGATGGTAGCGTCCGTGTTTGGCGACGTCGCAGTGAACGCACATTGGAAGCGTGTATTCGTCATCGCCATAATGACGTATCACCCGGCGTGATGGTATGGGGTGCCATTGGTTACACGTCTCGGTCACCTCTTGTTCGCATTGACGGCACTTTGAACAGCAGACTTTAAATTTCAGATGTGTTACGACCCGTGGATCTACCCTTCATTCGATCCCTGCGAAACCCTACATTTCAGCAGGATAATGCACGACCGCATGTTGTAGGCCCTGTACGGGCCTTTCTGGATACAGAAAATGTTGGACTGCTGCCCTGGCCAGCACATTCTCCAGATCTCTCACCAACTGAAAACGTCTGGTCAATGGTGGCCGAGCAACTGTCTCGTCACAATACGCCAGTCACTACTCATGATGAACTGTGGTATCGTGTTGACGCAGCATGGGCAGCTGTACCTGTAAACGTCATCCAAGCTCTGTTTGACTCATTACCCAGGCGTATCAAGGCCGTTATTACGGCCAGAAGTGGTTGTTCTGGGTACTGATTTCTCAGGATCTATGCTCCCAAACTGCGTGAAAATGTAATCACATGTCAGTTCTAGTATAATATATTTGTCCAATGAATACCCGTTTATCATCTGCATTTCTTCTTGGTGTAGAAATTTTAATGGCCAGTAGTGTATAATGTCTAGTGCCAACTGTGAAGTATGGTGGAGGTTGTATTACGGTGTAGCGGGCTTCTTCGTAGTTAGAGTGTTGTAATATTATCGCGTTTTGTACTGTGCGCAGTACCGTTCAGAGACGATGGTTGTGTCCACATGACAATGCGCCTTGCCGTAAAGCAGCATTTGTGAGGCAACGCTTTATGGCTGTCTCCGTCTAATACTTCACTGGTTTGAAGCCTGTTCCAGTTTTCCACAGACAGCTCTACTCTCAACAACGTGTGCAATCTCACACGTCAGCATTCGTGTGTATTTACATTATACCACAGTCTATCCTACTCCTGTCGTTGAGTGGGCAAAAATAATGTTAATATGCTCCCTAATTCTGCCCTCTTAATCATTATGCGAGATAAGAAATGGAAAAAGTCACGCATTTCCTGTCTTGGAAACTGAGCTCTCGGAATTTAGACAGCTGTGGTCTTCACGAGACATCTTCACTTTAGTGTCTCGCATTACAGTTTGTGGAACATTTCTGTGACACACACAGGCTATCTGTACAAATCCGTAACTGCTGTTCTTTTTATCGTCATTATTTATATTGTTACACATTTATAGTAAGAATCCCAGATGATCATATAAAGTTGATCGTCGGTAAAGCAGATGCCAGACTGAGATTCATTGGAAGAATCCTAAGGAAATGCAATCCGACAACAAAGGAAGTAGGTTGCAGTACGCTTGTTCGCTCACTGCTTGAATACTGCTCAGCAGTGTGGGATCCGCACCAGATAGGGTTGATAGAAGAGATAGAGAAGATCGAACGGAGAGCAGCGCGCTCCGTTACAGGATCATTTCGTAATCGCGAAAGCGTTACGGAGATGATAGATAAACTCCAGTGGAAGACTCTGCGGGAGAGACGCTCAGTAGCTCGGTACGGGCTTTTGTTGAAGTTTCGAGAACATACCTTCAGTCAAGCAGTATATTGCACCCTCCTACGTATATCTCGCGAAGAGACCATGAGGATAAAATCAGAAAGATTAGAGCCCACACAGAAGCATACCGACAATCCTTCATTCCACGAACAATACGAGACTGGAATAGAAGGGAGAACCGATAGAGGTACTCAGGGTACCCTCCGCCACACACCATCAGGTGGCTTGCGGAGTATGGATGTAGATGTAGATGACTGTGAAGTTGTTTGGACGTAAAACAAGCCTCAGTGTAATGAAGTTAATTGTTGAAGGTATTTACTGGCCACCTCAGTCCCGGATGACAGTTTTAGAGTCAATGGCGCGGAAATACACATATCATGCAGTATTAGTTGGAGGCCACTTCAACCTACCACGTATATATCGGGGCATCTATGGATTCATTTCAGGAAGCACGGACAGACAGTCTTGCGAAGCATTTTTGAACACGTTTTCCGAAAACTGTCGTGTAGAGCTATTTCGACAGCCACCAGCCATATGAATATTTCAGACGTTGTAGCTACAAGCAGGCCTGACCTTTAAGATGGTGTCAGTACAGAGACAGGGATTAGTGATCACAATGTCATCGTATCGACGATGGTTTCTAAAGTTAACAAATGAATCAAGAAGACTAGGGGAGTACTTTTGCTAGAAAGCGCAGATAAGTAGTTGCTTGCATCCCACTTAGACAGTGAATGAGGATCACTTAGTTCCACTATGCTGGAAGTGGAGAAATTATGGGGGAAGTTTAAACTCATTATAAATCGCGCTCTGGAAACGTATGTGCCGAGTATGTGGATTAACAATGGAAAACAGCCATCATCGTTTGATAACAAAATTCGGAAAACACTGTGGATGCAAAGACTGACACTCTCGGTTCAAAAGAGGACACTCAAATGACAACAGAAAAAAGTAGAAGTTGGTGCGTGTGTGTAACACCGTCGTGCCATAGCAAACGCTCTAGCCTAGAACTCGAGAAAATTCTAGTTCTACCTAAAATCGCTGAGCAGTCGAAGGCTTCTATCCAGTCACTCGTTCACTATTCTGGTGTGGCGACAGAAAATAGCAAGAAGAGAGAAAAAAGTTTAAATTTCGCGTTGAAGTAATCGTCCACACAGGAAGATTGCACAAATATACCGTCGTTAGAACATCGCACAGACACCATTATGGAGGACAGAACACTGAACATCTCTAGCGTACTGAAAGAGATGGCAACAAATAAGTCGCCAGGTACGGATGAAATCCGAATTCGATTTTACAAAGAATACTCTGTGGCAATGGCTTGCATTTATCGCGAATCCCTCGCCAAGCGCAAAGTCCCAAGCGACTGGGAAAAAGAGTAGAGGATTCCTGTACTTAGAAGATTAAAAGAACTGACCCTCGAAATTACAGACCAATATCCTCAACATGGGCCTGCTGCAGAATTCTTGAACGTATTCTCAGTTAGAATTAAATAACGTACATTGACATAGAAAGCTTCTGTCCACAAATCATCACGGTTTTAGAAAGCATCGTTGGTGCGAATCTCTGCTTGCCCATTTCTCACATGATATCCTGCGAACTATGGATGAAAATAGGCAGATTCCATATTCCTAGATTTTTGAAAAGCGCTGTGCACGATACGCCACTGCAGGCTGTTGACAAAGGTACGAGCACACTACATAGGTTCCCAGATGTGTGAGCGGCTCGAAGAGGTCTTGAGAACTAGAACCTACTACGTTGTCCTCTACGGCGAGTGTTCATGAAGCAAAGCTATTGTGAGGAGTGTCCCAGGGAAATGTGAGAGAGCCGCTAATATTATCGATGTACATAAATGATCTAACGAACAGGGCGAGCAGCAACCTGTGGCTGTTTGCTGTTTGGCGGACGGAGAAGTTTCTTATAGATTGACTGTAGAAGGATACTAAATGACTTAGATAATATTTCTAGTTGGTGTTATGAATGGCAGCTAGTTATAAATATAGAAAAACGTGAGTTTATGGTAATGAACAGGAAAAACAATACCATAATGTTCGAATACAGCATTAGTAGTGTGCTCCTTGACAGGTTCACATCGATTAAATGTCTACGCGAAACGTTACAAAGAGGTATGGAATGGAATGGAACGAGCTTGAAAGGACTGTAGAGGGGAAAGCAAATAGTCGACTTCGGTTTACTGGGAGAATTAGGATATTATTATGATGATGCTTTGCTTGTGGGGCGCTCTACTGCGCAGTCATCAGCGCCTGTGCAAAGTCCTAAGTTTTACACAGTCCAATTTTTTTACGCACTCCAATCTAGCAACTGTCACGAATGATGATGATGATGAGGAGGAAATGATGAGGACAACACAAACACCCAGTCCCCGGGAAGATAAATTTCCAACTCGGCCGGGAATCGAACCCGGGACCCCGTGATCCAGAGGCATCAACGCTAGCCACTAGACCACGAGCTGTGGACCGAGAATGAGAAAACGTGGTTCATCTGTGAAGGAGACCTTACGTAGAACACTAGTGTGACTCATTCTGGAGGTGTGATCGAGTATTTGGGATACCTGCCAGGTCGGGTTAAAGGAAGACGTCGAAGGAATTCAGAGGCTTATTGCTAGATTTGTTACCGATAGGTTCGATCAACACACAAGTATTACGGAGATGCTTTGGGAACTAAAATGGGAATCCCTGAATCCCTGGAGGGAAGGACACGTTCGTTTCGAGGAACGCTATTGAGAAAATTGAAAGAACCCGCATTTGAAGTTGACTGCAGAACGAGCCTACTGCCGCCAACGCATATTTCGCTTAAGGACCACGAAGATAAGATAAGTGAGGATTCGCACGGAGGCATATGGAAGGTCGTTTTTCCCTTGCTCTATTCCTACTGGAACAGGAAGGGAAATGATTAGTAGTGGTGAAACATATCCTCCACCTCGTATAGTACAGTGGCTTGCAGAGTATGTATGTAGATGAACAAGAGAGATGTCGTGTGTCCACTACACTTCCTTAGGACGCTTCCAGTAAATATGAGTCTGGTACCTGTCTTCCCCTCAGTTAGATGTATGTGACCGTTCCAACTAAAATCACTCCGAACAGACACTCCTAGGTGCACGACGGTTCTTATTAATTTCAGTGATCAGTTGTCGCTGCCGTATTCAAACGAAGTCAGAGCATCTCGTTTACTCCCGAGCATTACATTTCTTTTTTATATATACTGGCGGTCAACAGTCAATATAACCGTGCGTTGCGTAACAATTTTTAAGAACCACAACTGAGGTCATCGTTCTGCCGCAGGTGAGATCATCTGTGAATACTTATGAGCAACTAAATAGTTTCACCACATGCATGCTGACTGATAAGTTTCTGAGTGAAAATAAATGTTTCAAGAGCGAAGTAAATCAGTTTCCCGATAGCACCCCTTTAGAGACTTATGACCGTATGACTTGCAGACTTTAATTTTGCATGTAAAATTTCTTTATTTTCTCCATATTTTAGTTCTGGCCTTCGGTTTTACTTTCGCGACAGTGCTATGCAACGAATTAACTGCCCGCCGGCTCAGGGATTGGAATTACTGTTCCTCGAATTAAGCATTTTTTGGCACCCAGCGTTCTTATTCGGCAGATTGCATGTTTGCAGTTGCAGCAAGATTGCTGTACGGACTCTGTTGTTCTCGCAATGGACACGAAACAACAAAAATTATTTGCTCTGTTTGGCGAGTTTTTAATCAATATTCAGTCGTACGAGCAGCGGGCGTTCCATCCACTAATCACTCAGCGCGCCGCTCTGCAAAGCGGAGGTGTCAACGGCTGCGGCAGATGTTTTGCCAACCAACACGATTTGTAGGCGTCCGCACCACATGCTGGCTGTTCTTTCTCTCATAGCATGAATATTCTCTTACTTTTCAATTTTTAACGTAGATATTCGAGCTAACGGTGAAAAACTAATTTTAGAAGCTTTTATTAGGAGGGGTTAGATAGCACTGCCTTCCATTACCTCCGCGGAACCACACTGTTGCAAATATGTGACACCGGGAAAGCAGTTTGGAATGTAGTTAGTACCCGAAATAAAATAGTAATTGAGCAGTGTGCTATAGAAAATTAAATTTATGAAGAAAATACTTCTACTAGTGGTGGTTGCACTCCCCCCCCCCCCCCCCCCCCCTCCCCACCAGTCCAATAAATGACGGTCGCCGAACTAATGTTACTCGACGATTTTTCTAAAAGAGTAACCGCTCACATTAATCGCATTATTCGAAATAATCTTCAGAGAAAGGATGTAATCAATCAAAGGGTGTTTGTTCATACCCGTCTGTAGAGTCAAACAGCATCACGACCTTGGATCGATGATCAACAGCCGGTCATGGTGGGCGAGCGGTTCTAGGCGCTACGGTCATGAACCGCGCGACCGCTACGGTCACAGGTTCGAATCCTGCCTCGGGCATGGGTGTGTGTGATGTCCTTAGGTTAGTTAGGTTGAAGTAGTTCTAAGTTCTAGGGGACTTATGACCTCACAAGTTAAGTCCCATAGCGCTCAGAGCCATTTGAATCATTTCTGGACGATCAACAAGTGCAAGTCGCGCAAGGGTGGCAACACAAATTGTTTTGCTTAGGCGGGTAATACAATAGTATTCATGGACACAGAAAGCCTGGTAAAAACTAGAAAGAAGCAAAAAACTCCTCCTGAATAGGCCATGAAGGCCCAGCGATACTGACCGACCGCCGCATCATCCTCAGCTCATAGGCGTCACTGGATGCGGATATGGAGAGGCATGTGGTCAGCATACAGCTCTCCCGGTCGTATAGCAGTTTCCGAGACCGGAGCCGCTATTTCTCAATCAAGTAGCTCCTCAGTTTTCCTCACAAGAGCTGAGTGCACCCCGCTTGCCAACAGCGCTCGACAGACCGGATGGTCACCCATCCAAGTGCTAGCCCAGCCCGACAGCGCTTAACTTCGGTGATCTGGCGGGAACCGGTGTTACCACTACGGCAAGGCCGCTGGCACCTGGTAAAAACTACATTTATTATTAATGAGTTTCAGTTCACAAGCTATTAGGATAAAACGAACGTAGTTCCGTTGAACGCGAGAAAAATCTGAGAATAACAGCAAAAGGGTTTTGCTACGTACGGTGAGTTTACCTTCATACTGCAAGGTGGGTTGCTGCGGCGACGATGAGCCCAGTTGTGCGTCGAATCCAGCATCAGAGGCTGTTGAGTGTTATCACTGTGCCAGCAAAGGCATACGAGATTCTCTTGAATCGTGATGGATTCCGGTAATTATTTAGTGTTCAAGTTAGGATTAGGTTTAATAACCGCTCAGCCAGAGGCTTCCGAGACGGCTGTACCGCACCTCTGCTCACTTTCGATCTAGAAGTGATCTCCTGTTCTACCAGGAAAACCGTTGGCCTTTCGTCCGCGATTGGCTTAAGAGAATCTCCTCCAGCGGCTCCTTCCATATTGCGAACACAACTGGTCTTGTAAGCTCAACCTCTCCCAGGGACGACCGAAGTATTTCCCTGTTTTACTGATATAGTAGATTTCTGCACGAGGCCTACGATCGTCATTATCTTTCCTTCACCTGGTTCGAACTTTACAACCACACTCTCACTTCTTATCCCATGAAGCGGGTATTGTGAAAATGGCGCCCCGACATGCAGCCAAGCACTGTGTGTCACCGACTGTGCACCAGGCTGTTTCTCTGGTATCTCCTTCAGTCACGTAACTGTCTACTTTAATGCCAGGCGATCGATCATCTTACCTGTTGCAAGACTTCACTTGCCTGTTGATGTAATTGTCTTCGATACATAATGTCCTAAGAATTCCCTCACTGCAGTCAACTAATCACCTAGAAGCAAGAACTAACTTGGTATTTGCAAGTAATACTCTTAGGACACCTATCTAAACCGTTTACCAAGAATCATATGAAACAGAAGATACGATTTTAATGTTACAACTATGACGGCATACCGATGGCAATTCCGAATGTAGACAGAAGATTGACTGCAGTCGAATCACCATCACTTCATCAGAGTCTAACGAAGTAACAAAAAGAGAAATAAAGCTCTATTCCCTACGGTGAAGCACTACGCTGTAGTCATAGAAATTAGGAATAAGGTGCGTTTATTCCGCAAATATTATGTAAATAGCAGAGGGAACATAAAGGAAGCCAATCGGAAGAAAGAGACTAATTCCCTTTTAAAATGAGTTACCGACGTTTCCTGGTCAAGGATAGTATGAATAACTGTTCACTGCAATTAATGTCGCAATACGCAGATGTATAAAAATGGTTCAAATGGCTCTGAGCACTACTGGACTTAACATCTGTGGTCATCAGTCCCCTAGAACTTAGAACTACTTAAACCTAACTAACCTAAGGACAACACACAACACCCAGCCATCACGAGGCAGAGAAAATCCCTGACCCGCCGGGAATCGAACCCGGGAACCCGGGCGCGGGAAGCGAGAACGCTACCGCACGACCACGAGATGCGGGCGCAGATGTATACCGAGGCAGGAATAAATGGTTGTAGACAGAAGACGTGGTGTATAACCGCCGAGAGCTCAAAAGTGGTAGCAAGACTAAGATCACTTTTGACCAATTTCCTGTGGCCTCGGAGCTTGCATGAGGTCGAAGAACGACATATTTTAGGCACAAGTTTCTTGCTGCACCAATTATTTATGTACTCGTAGTGATGCAAGTTACACGACGAGCTCTTTTCGGCGATTTGCCACTATCAGATGTACCAGCGAAGATGTTATAGTAGATATAACATTTTTACTTACGTCTACGTGTCTACATGAGACATAAGAATAAGGTGCCACAGAGTAGCACAGATTTAAGTAGCAATGTTATACTGGTGGTTCAGCTGTAAGGCGCTTGAGTAGAAAACAGGAGGTCGTGGGATCGAATTCAGGTCAAACCTTGGATACGATGGACGGTGTGCTCCGAAACAATTTTGTGCACCAGCGTTGTGTTCTTTTGGCAGAGATTCCACAGATAACCATCTATCATACTTTAAAGGGGAGAGAAGTCTCCAAATCCCACGTTCTGTGAAGAGTCGTAGACATCCAACCATTTAGCGCCCAGCTGTAGTTTTCCTGTCCTCCCTCTTTCTGTGGATGCTCACGACAGTAGCACGTGCACATTCGACCAACTACGTCGTTTTCGAGACACTCGTTCACGGGTTCTGCATAATAATAATAATAATAATAATAATAATAATAATGTGTGTGTCAACGCGGCTTATCTCAACAGATTTCCTCATTTGTAGCCCGTATCTCCGCTTAGGTGATCCCCCATCCGTATCTACTCTGCTTACAAACTTTTGTTACCATGTCACATGCCCTCAACGCCACCAAATTCGCGGTCGGCAGTGAGCAGAATGTTTTGGCTCATTAATGTATTTCATTTAATACTTTATGTTTCTGAGCAATAAATTGCTAGAGCCCAAATTTTGTACGATAAACCTGTAGGAATACCAATGAAGATCTTGGAGTTTCAGGAGAGGACGTTCGTGATGGGTATCGAGGTTTTTGTGTACAGCGCTAACCACTGTAATTTACTGGACTTTTTGTAATGTGTTCGTGGAGACGACAAATTCACAAAGAAATGGTTCAAAATGGCTCTGAGCACTATGGGACGTAACATCTGAGGTCATCAGTCCCCTAGAACTTAGAACTACTTAAACCTAAATAACCTAAGGACATCACACACATCCATGCCCGAGGCAGGATTCGAACCTGCGACCGTAGCGGTCGCGCGGTTCCAGACTGAAGCGTCTAGAACCGCTCGGCCACCAATGGCCGGCACAAACAATCGGGATTACTCTTTGACTATTTTTTTTTCTTTTCAGTCAGCACTACTTCTCAAGATATCCTAAGAAACAAAGAGAACTGAAGAATTTGTCGGGCGAGAGTTTGTCTAAACCTTTTCGCACAATAACACATTATTATAAGTATTCCAGTTTATTATTTTCCTTTGTTAGCTTGTACACAGAGAGTTAATCAAATATAACTGAGAATATATGTAACTAAAATAAAGGCAACGGAGTTATAACATGTAGCAAAACTGAAAAGCAATCTGTAATCCCGGCCGCAACACTAACTAAAATCAAAGTCATGCGGCAAGGTAGCAGGTAGCTACGTCGTAGTACATGCATGGAAAGAAATCATTGAATATTCCTTCTTGCATAGGTACTGCAAGCTCTTGTTAATGCTAAATTTACTAACGACGTGTATCAGAGAAAGAAACGTTCCGATGAGAAACGAAACAGGACATACTTCCAGGATACTGAAGTTTGACAACTACCGAACAAGTAAAATACGTGTACCTGTTTCATCGGACGCGGAGGTGAGGGAGAAGCGAAAGTAAGTTAAGCATTCCATAGACGATTTTTAAAAAGCTCTGCCAAGTAACTATTTCTCCGGTACTGTGAACAGAAGAGAAAACTTCACAGCTCCCGTTACACGCAGCTGGACTTTAATGATAAATATAAGGAAAATAATTATTATGCGTGTAAGATTACCCTTGGTACAAATAAAACCCAGTTGCAACATGAAGAACCATAGTCCAAAAGGATGGCGGTTTACTAACATAAAGCAACAATACGTAGACGATGTATCAGTTCTGCCAAAGGGGTAGCGTGTGACACGACAACACACAGCGTCAGTTAATGTTTAATTATTTTGTATGCATATGACGGAATTTATTTCATTGTGTGTGCGTTTGTAGTATACGAAGCTGGTTGTCGCTTAGAAACTGGCGTTAACTTTTTGACTTAGATCTAAAAAATATAAAATAGAAAACGCAAATGTTTTGTCTTGAAAAAGACGTGCGCCCTCGAGAGCATTCGGTACACAACATTTTACTTGAAACTTATCTCCTAACATTGCTTCTTAGTCGATCTAAAATGTTTAATGGACGTAAGAAAACAGAGCATCGTAGGAAAGGGTGTGGAGATAATTAAAAGACACATAATATGAAGGACAAGTATTAAACGGTTTAAAGACACACACACACACACACACACACACACACACACACACAGAGAGAGAGAGAGAGAGAGAGAGAGAGAGAGAGAGAGAGAATTACCAGAGTGACATTAAATGGATACGGCTGCCGGGGATCATGATATTGCAAAGAGAAGCACTTAAACCATTACCACTAGTTGTAAGTCGATACCAAGAAACATAAAATTATTTTTATTTTATTTTCTCGTAGCAACTTGGCAGCCACTTAAGATACCACTGAGTGTTGTAGAGCATTATAATGATCCGCTTATAAAAGTATCAGAATATACGTTATTTATTCCTCTTTGTCGCTGATCTTCGAGATATAAAAACAACTTGTTTCATTATGAAGTGGAAATTAAACTGTGAAGCTAAAGCACGGCCAGACGTAGTTCGAAACCTCAAGGATTTGTTTTTGTGCAGTTGTTTTACTTGTTATGTAACGATTGTACACCACTAACAATGTTTGAAAACATTTACCTTCTTGCAGAGGACTAGTGATATTGCGGTGCATGTGGAATGTAACGTCAATTGTTTAGCACGTCGTTTAGAGAGTAACATTATGTTCGTGGTACACTGAGAACAAATTTCGCAACAAAACAGTGTCTGCAGGTTCTCACAGATGACTCTTGCAAGACCGAATAGGATGAGCAAATAATCAGTGAAGTCGAGCACGTGAAATCCTTAGTTTTGTATCCCTCCTGGAAGGCGGAGCGTGGGTCTTCTCCAAAAAAGTGAAAGGTTGGCCGAATGAAGGAAGCGAGTAAGAGCAGGTGAGGTTCAAATGGCTCTGAGCACTATGGGACTTAACATCTGTTGTCATCAGTCCCTTAGAACTCAGAACTACTTAAACCTAACTAACCTAAGGACGTCACACACATCCATGCTCAAGGCAGAATTCGAACCTGCGACCGTAGCGGGCACGCGGTTCCAGACTGAATCAGGTGAGGTAAAACACGTCGGTACTGCAAGTAAGTAGAAGTAGTTTACTGGTGCATGAATATATACAGAGGCATACATAACTTTGTGCTGAGAAGCACGTAGGTGAAAATTATATGAAGCGAAGCTGAAGCGAAGTGTCCCGGCCGTCTGCTCTTGATCAAATGGGGTAAATCTGGTGTGGAGCACGTAGAGCTGCTGCCCTCACTGTAAAGAATAATCTCCATAGCCAGACACTGAAACGTGACAGTTTGCCTAATTTCAGTATACTATCTCCTAAGGTATCTACCATACGTGGGGGCAACTCTGTGCATTACGAAGTATATTCTTAGCCCAGAAGAAAGTTTTCAAAGCGATCTGTGGTGTGGTTCGGAAACTTCGTATAGGCTGTTTTCTAAGCATCTGGAATTTCTAATACTGCCACCTCTTTATGTTTACACCTTAGAGAGATTTGTGGTTAATAACATTGAATCATTCAAAGTTAACTGCCGCATTCACTCAGTGAACACTTAAAAAAAATTGCACTTGGATAAAAGTTCTTTAACTGTGGCACAGCAAGGTACATATTATTCTGTAGTTTCTGTTGTCGATAGGCTTCCTGCAGAACCGAAAAAAAAAACGAGTGAAAATCCTTTAATTTTAAAATCTAAGTTGAAGGTTTTCTCATGGCACACTCGTTTTTTACGTACAGGAATTCGTCGATGTAGTTTTTAGAGCCTTTCGTAGTTATATTTAACATTTTATACAGGGGAGAGGGGGTCAGAAACAGCTTGAGAAGCTTGTAAGGATGTTGGACAGGAGACTGCGCCTAGAAATAATTATTAAGAAGAGTGTTCTATACGTTGCTCCGTTTCCGAGTTAACTGGTATCGAAGTTAGCCTATCGGGAGGCCGTTCCGCGCGAAAATTCAAGAGGCTTGCCCGAGACGGTATCTCCAAATGTGTTCTTTGTTTCCTAAAAGCGAACAAGAGAGCAATGCAAAATTGGACATGGAACGGTAGTAAGGATCGAACCCGAGCCAAAAGGCTGAGCAGTCTCGTACGCTATCGTCTACGCTATGAGACCAATTGACGCTAATTTACTCATACCTACGGGCTGCTTGATGTTGCACGCGGTGCACCTCGATAGCTGCGCGGTAAGCGTGGCGGATTATTAGTAGAGGGGCGCCGAGTTCGATTCCCGGCCTGGTCGGAGATTTTCTCCGCACGGGGCCTGGGTGTTAGGTAGTTCCTTCGCTCCTGTCGCCATAACTGATGTTCCATTATACAGATGGCTGTATTCGCATGTGCGAAAGCTTTTAAACTAAAAAACAGTGCTTACTCTGCTGCCTGATTGGTTAACTGAAGTTGTAACCAACACGCAAATGTCACAACGGATCGAATTTTTTTTCTGAACAATGAATTCTCAGCACAATCTACCTTGCAACTCTCTAACTAGTTTTTCAGACTGTTTCTGAGCAACCTACATAGTATAGTAATACTTTTCCGAGTTATTTAAGTTTGGTTTATATGTTTAAATATTTAATCAGAATTCTGTGAACTAAGTTGTGACTCATTCCATGGTGGTATTTTTTTGCCTTGCGTGGTGTCACAGAACCTGAAAAAGTACAGAATACATTAATGACAATAAAATATTCGGCAGTCATTTACAAACACTAACATTACAGCTGAGCAAAACACATTAGGCCAGTATTGAGCCCGGTGACAGCATGTTGCGCTGGCGTAACTAGGTCCGTCATGTATAGGCTACTGGGAACCTGCCCCTCGTGTCGCGCTGTTAATCACGGCTCCCGCCACGTGACCGACGCTGGCGGCCACGCTGCACGCTGCCCGCCACGGGTGCCGGCGTTCAGCAACGATACGCTGAGTGCATGCGGGCTTCACAGTCCGACTGCCATGGAACACAAAGTCTCGGCCTAGAGTGCATCTGAATGTCCGAAAGAGAAAGAAGTAAGCAAGAGGTCGACGACGACGTCACTACAGTCGGAGCAAGATCTCGGAACGTGGAGAGAAATTGGCTGCGCCCTTTCTAAGGAACCGTCGCATCTTCTGCCTCAAGAGATTTAGAGAAACTATCGAAAATTTAAATCCGGGTGGTCAAATGGTGATTTGAAGTTCCGTTCTCCCGAATACGCGCCCAGTTTTTTACAACTACGCTCCTTCTCTTGAAGAAAGTTCGGAACCGCTCGATGAGGTTCTTCCCGAAGGTCCCCCGAGTTTGTTCCTCCAGAAATAAGCATATCGCGTAACCGTGAAGTCCTTCTGTGACGTCACTGAGGATAATGGTACATTGCAAGTCATCACCATGGCTGAGGACGCTAGACATTAACGGGCATCGTGTTTTGGAGGGACTAATGCACTTTAGGGCAACTAAAGAACTATTAAAGTGTGTTACTGCTACAAGTAAGGCGATTTGCAGTAGTGGTGCAAGAAAATATGTGACAAATTGGTTTATTTGAAAGTTCTACTGCTCGTTTGCTTCCCTAATCTTGTTCAAATGTTCACAAATTCTGCGTTTAACAAAGGCGATGTGGAATATGCGTTAAACTGCAGTCTCATTTTTGTTGGCAAAAATTAATTTCAATAACATTACAAAAATTCTTATTTTAGTTGGAATTGGCATTATGCCACGCAAGGATCATTGTGCTGTCTAGCACCGGTGGGAATAATCAGTTAACGGGCTACAGAATTAATGGGAAGATTCTTAAATCCAAACAATTGCATTTTACAGTACAGTTTCGCTGTAAAAAAAAATTATTTCTGTTCATGGCGACGAGGAAAGTCGTGTGATGGTTAAAGAGAAATATGAAAACTACGAAAGGCTGCAGTGCAGACATGAGACTTTCTGAAGCGGTGAGAGTAATCACAGTGCTGAGAATAGTTCAAAATATACAACTGTTAGCCGGCCTATTAGCTACTAAACGCGACATTTGAGGCGAAGTGGTGGATCTGGGTCTAGCGCTAAGGTAGAATTGCAACATATCGTTTCAGTACATTCAGGAAACAACATCGCATGCGAGGTGTCACAAGTAGTGTAGCCAGGATGTACGTTTTTAAGGAATTAGGTCGTCAGTGGCAGGCATTTTCAATCTTCAGCACGAAAGGTTGTGAGTGGAGCCCAGACATTGGAGATATTTCAGACGACTGTGTAGCATACTGGTTTTGGAGGTAGCACCACCAGTATCGATACACAAACATCAGCTGTTTACAAATACTTCCATCACACGCGTTGAAATTTCAAGAATTGTTACTGCCTGAAATGTACATTGTCAAGTATTGGTTCTACACTTCGAAAAACTTCATTTACTATCCTCTTTTGTTTGTATAATTTTGATCGTAAAGTTGGAACACTTTGTAGAGACTGACGTCAGAATTTCAAGAATGAGAGACTTCTAGATTTGTATAAAGCCTCAAACGTACCACTGAAAACTACGTGCCACTGTAGAGTCAATGATGGCTTTATTCGGGAGGTGGAGGGACGCAGGCGTCTATTCCCGAAAAAAATGTGCCTTGTCCATGCTGGGCTCGATGCTCAATCAGACGGTCATTAGGATTTCAGATAACGTGATAGAGTACATGGAGCACATTTTTGACAAGGAAAGAGGGATGAATGAGCAGAGACACCCAATAAGGGGCCAGCCCGGTATTCAGCTTCAGATATCCGACGAAATTACTTTGCATGCATGCGTGCATGTGCTGATGAGGAAACATGGTTCCAAATCAATAGCCGTTTGTGGCAATTTATGGAAATTACTCTCCATATCATGGAATGCCTTTAAGTAGTCATATTACCGCTGTATAAAGTCGTCAATGTGGCTGAAGAGCCCATGCGGTATAAACAGTCTATCGTCTCTTAGCAGATTTCATCGAGAGTATAAACGAGGGACAGGACGTGCGAATTCTGAAGCATGGTATTTCAAAGATGTGAGCATAAAGGTGTTGAACAAAACAACACGAACAGCACCTGATTCTGTGTAGGGCTACCTTTAGATTCCGAAATAGCCGGATTAATCTTGGGGTTTTATAAAAGCAAAAAACTGAGCAATGGAAATTCGTACTGTTGTCGAAAATAAATTGTTTAAATTCCTTTTGAGATAATGGAAGATACTAGGAAAAAGGAGAGGGCGGAGTGAGGGAGGCAACTGACCTTAACATTTTACCCAGTATAGGCTACAGTGGCTTCATAATATTCTGGCGTGGAGTCAACTGAAGATGTGTTATTTCAGCATATGCCGTTACAGAAGTTTTGCCGTGAACCTGAGTTGGAAGGAAACAGTGAATTCTACTGTTCCTCAGGTGTTTTCCTTTAACAGGTATGTCCTGAGGAAGGAGACGGTGTAAAAGTACAGTCACAGGGCCACATTTCGCCTCCTTGAGAAGTGGTGACGGTTTTCTACACCTCACACCACTAAATACCCTTCTTTTCATTCGCGTTGTTTACTCTTGGTTTGACAGGAGCATCTTTACTTCAAAGTTGTGCTTATATAGTTATTATCCACTTTTTGCGCCGACACTGTGTTAGGCAGCTACGTGTTAAGCTAAATATTAAGTCTTTCTTCCAGTTATATGTTTGGCAATTTAAGTCCTCTCATGAACTGTACATATAGTCATTTCACTAGGTGCTGTAAATGTGTCACCTCTATCGGTAATGTTACTTTCTGTACGATCTGACTTGACGTACCATCGTAACACTCTTAATGAGCACAGCTACACCGACCACTCAGGGCACTTGTAGAGGTTTTCTAGTACACTGGAAAGACAAAACACAACGCCAGAGTGATAAACGTTAGTCAGAAAATAAGATGTCTGAATGACAGTGTTTCCAGCCCTTGTAATGCTGCTCTAGCCGATGGCGCGCCTTTTAGACGTGGGCGCTGCTGGAATGGCGGACGCCGGACAAGGGAGCGTTCTCGTGGGACGGTGGGATGACGGCAACACTTCCTACGTTCGAGCTTCCTACGCAGCCGGGGCTGGCAATGGTGTCAGGGACCTTCTCGCTAAGTTCCCGTGTCAGAGCTGTTTATGTGATCGCTATGGCCGAGCCAAGGAGCGGTAATAAAATGCGCAATAATGGAAGTGTCTCGTGTGCTGCGTGTTCTGTCAGAGGTTTACACGGCCGGTTCATTCTTATTACTTGTGCATCTGCCTGTCTCCGGCCACGATAGTAAATTACAAGAAAATCGTCACGTATGCAGCCATCTTCCACTGTTACCATTACTGTAACCTCTTCATTTCCAAAGGTTTCTGTGACCTTAGTAATCTATACGTAATTCAAATTGAGAAGAAGAACAACACTAAACGCCGAGCTGAAAAGACATAGAAAGAAGCAAGCATAAAACAATGTATTCGTTTCGAAGCCGTGTGATGGTTCAAATGGCTCTGAGCACTATGGGACTTAACATCAATGGTCATCAGTCCCCTAGAACTTAGAACTACTTAAACCTAACTAACCTAAGGACATCACACAACACCCAGCCATCACGAGGCAGAGAAAATCCCTGACCCCGCCGGGAATCTAACCCGGGAACCCGGGCGTGGGAAGCGAGAACGCTACCGCACGACCACGAGATGCGGGCAAGCCGTGTGAAGTTAGAGCTATTACAGGACAGTTTTTCTGTATATATTGAGGATTTAGGCCTTGCTGGCACTCCTTTAACAGCTGTTTCGCTTATTCGTAGAAGGAACAAACAACATATTAAATCTTAAGTCAGGCTGCCAGGAAAAAGAAATACCAGTCAGCTTTCTTAAACGTTAAGTGTCTAGTAAAAGGTAAGCCCTCTCTTTCAGTAAAGTGCTGGGAAGTAATGCCTCCGAACGTTTAAGTGAAAACTCTTGAAACCTTTTGAAATAAAACAAACGTTATTAACATTCTACATCGTTATTCTTTAGGTTTACACATTTATTTCTGAACATAGTCATCCTGGAGACGAACACATTTTCCTCAAAGAAACCATCGCTTTAGAAGGTTTGATTTTGTTGACGGAGCTACAACCTTGCCTCTGCTTGTACCGCTTCATCACTATTGAAGTGAAATCGTCGAAGGTGTTCGTTAAGTTTTGGAACAGATGAAAATCTGATGGGGCCAATTCGTGATCGATAACAGTGAACGCAAAGCTCCTGATTGTTTCAGATGGCGCGGTGCTCGTGTGTGATATGGCATTGTCGTGCTGAAGGAAATTATGCTCCAAGTGTGAACGAATTCTTCGAATTCGAAACTCGATTACAACACACTGTCTCTCACCCACCGACATAGTTAACGTCACGCTCCGGCATGCTACACGCTATAATTCGGAGCCCTCTAGTGGCGGAGGGCTGCAACTTGTGCTGGCAAAGTGGAATAGTTCACCGAGTAATCTGCATGACGAATAATACCTCAACCGATATTGATATCAGAATAAAAAAAATCGAAGAATAAAGGTGTAAAATGTTAGTAACGGTTGTTTTATTTTAAATGCTTAGAGGTTCCGTGTTAAAAATTGGGAGGCATTACTTTTCAGCTCTCTCTCGTACTTGAAGAGTTCGACAGTAGCAGGCCTGAAATGTCCATTGCTTCATCCTGTTATCCCTGTTATCAAAATTACTACGATTTTCCGAGATCAGTTGAAAAAAATACGAGATGATTCTTCGGTTGGTGCAAAGCTAGCTATCCTTTATGTCAGCAAGAAGCTAAAATTGTGAAGTAAGGTGTAGCAAAACCGATGTACCTTCTAGTTTCCTTCGTCTTGTAATACTAAAATGTTGAATATCTCTTCCGAATAAGACCTAAGATAAATATAGGGCGTTTCAAAAAGATTCATCCTATTTTATAAGGCATTTCTTCCACATGAAAGAAGACAGAACCTTGAGGTAAGATGGTTCAGAGGACTCTAAGCACTATGGGACCTAACATCTGAGGTCATGAGTCCCCTCGATTTAGAACTACTTAAACCTAACTAACCTAAGGACATCACACACATCCATGCCCGAGGCAGGAGTCGAACCTGCGACCGCATCAGCAGCACGGTTCCGGACTGAAGCGCCTAGAACCGCTCGGCCACAGCGGCCGGCCCTTGGGGTAAATTTTATCTTATTTATAGGACGACAAAGTTTTTATTTTCAAAAGGACCATTCGATTTTACTAGGATATGTCTCTCACTTCCTTGCACATACCACTTTGGGTTACTTTTTACACGTTGGCCGTTGTCAGTTTTCATGACTGGTGCTGCTACTTTTCAATCAGAAAGCTCATCAATTGGCCCCACCAGGGTTGAGCGCACCCCGCGTGCCAAGGGCACTCGGCAGGCCCAGACGGTGAACCACCCAGTTGCTTGCCAAGCGCGACAGTGCTTAACTTCGATCATCTGACGGGAACCGGTGTTACCACTTCGGTAAGGGCGTTGGCTGTTTGCAAGTATATTGAGGATATAATTTCCATTTATCTATGACAAATGTTCAATAAGAACTGCAGTGTACGCGCAAGAAGCGTCTAGATACTTCTGTGGGCATGTCTGGAGTTCCTGAGATCAGGTGACCATGAAGGACAGTGGCACCTCTACCCCCAACAAACACTAGTAACTTTATAGTGAAAATGTACCCCAAGTTTCTTTCTTCATTCATATAGAAGATAGTCTTGTGCAATCGGATGGGTATTTTTAAATCATCCTGTATCATGTCAACCATCTACTTCTTACATACCTTAAAAGATTTATCCTGTCTTTCGACGCGCTTGAGTTTCCTCTGACTGACACAAAGGAAGTGAGTCAGACGTCAAATAAATTACCAGGACAGAGTATCAACATATATTTACAATATTTATTGGAGTCGCCACATGCATCTACGAATACGGAACTGGATCTGGAAAAAAAGGACTCTTGGGGTTTTATGTTCAGTCGACGTCGAGCTCATTGCAGGCAGAAAATTACACAGAAAGGACTCGGCTTTGTCCTTTTCAAAAAGATCCATCCTAGTATTGGCTAAAATATTAAAGAAAACTACTGAAATCATACATCTGGATCTGCGAGTGAGGATTAGATTCCATTTACTACCAAATACGCGTCTATTGCCTTAACCGCTTCGCCAGTTTGGCGTTTGGCGTTGTTTTACAATTTTCCCGTCAGATAAATCCAACGCGAACTGTAAATGTAACAAAGGTTGATCAAAAAGAAGACAGCTGAGACACACAAACTACCCCACCCATAATGTGTGTTTTCTACAAACCTCCAAAGACGCTGACTCCAAATCTTCAGAGAAACCCCAGTAAACGGAAAATGCGAAAGGTGAAGTTGTTGCCCAAATATTGAGCTTTCGATTTCCGTGTTAGAACATAACTGCAGATTAGCTAAGTAAAAATAAATTTACTACCCTGTCCACAAGACTGTTAAAGTGAAGTACTGCACCAACGCCAGTGCCATTTTCAGGGAGAGCATTATCAAAACGACGACTACAAAGTATCAAGCCTTTCGAAGAAATACAAAAAATTCTGCAGCTCTTTGAAATCCGGACTTTCTAATATATTAATACTTATACATAATAATTTGTGCATTATATCGTTTTTTTTACACACAATTTTTATCAAAGTATTAATTTCTTATCGAACCACGTAGTGTATTACGTAACAGACTTTCCGTGGAATACACGCCACCAGAGACCGTAGTGTCTATCTAGTAGGGACTTCAGAAGGTAAGTTATACATGTCGCCTCTTGCTAAGACTATTGCGCAGCAAGAGTAGCACATTGTCAGGAAAGAGTTCATGTTTCGGTTTTCCTGCGACACGGTTGTGCTGCTGTACGTGTAACAGGTACGCCACAGTATGCGATTGAAACGGCACGGCAACTAGAAACGTATGCTATAGTTGAAGTAGACGGGACAGTAGGATTCTTGTGGGCGAAACTCCTAAATTGCACAGCCACTAAGCGTGAAATTCTCGCGGTATATCGACCAAATGTGATGTCGCGTCCAGCCGTCGAGTTCTCTGACCTGTAAACCAGGTTACGCAGTCAATTACGTGACTCTTGTATAGTAGCTTCGCAGTGGAGTTACTCACATGGCGACTTATGTGACTAAGAAAGGTTGTCCTTAATACTAGCAAAAAAATACTAGTAGCAGAGACTGAATACTATCTCTGAGCAACTAGTCAGAAAGAGAAACAACTGTGTCCAAGAAAGGCCCCGTCAAATCTATAATGGACACTACATACTTTACTGGTTTTTGTCACGAAGTTCTACTGTCAGGCGTTTTTCTATTCTCGAGAATAAAGAATAAAGAAATAACTAGCCACCCAGAAGTACACTGCCGTCAAAGCGTCGTCTGTCATGTTGAACGTGAATTACGACAGCTGGTGCATACTCAATAAGAGCAGTGTGCTGGCCGCCGCAGATAATGCCGGGCCCCATTTCCGGATGCGTCGCGGTTTACCGTTTCATTTTCAATTTGTTGGTTCATTCATGCATATACCATTCGATATGATTTCTCGTACAGCTCATCATAGGTGGAGCATATATGCTACAACTCTAGTTCATTCAGGGAAGAATACTTATTCCTTCCCGCCAGAATCAATCGCTTCAATCGATTGTTATGTTCAGTAGAAAACAAATAAATATTGCTGGAACCGAAAAACGCATGTGAAATTGATTTTCACCCATATGCAACAAGTGTCTGAAGCAACACAGAAAAACAGCAACAGAGCTCAATATTCGTCACAAAAAGTGTGCAACAAAAACATGCTACATATTCGAAAGTTTAGTAGTAACTGGGATCCAGCGCATTGAGGAATGTCCCTTGCTTCCAGGTTGAACTTTTTGTTTCTTTGGACAAGTAAAAGTAGTTCCATAATCGTCTTTGATTTTTGGCGAAAATGTGAAAATCACAGATTGGAGACATTTGGGATGTCCTGGGAAAATAGTTATTGCATTTTCTAACCTGTTCATGATGTGTCCGATTTGGGTGGTGTGACTATTCAGAGCTTGTACAGCGTATTCCTATGATACTGATTTAGGTGAATATGTCGTGGAAGGAAAGCAGAAGGAGAAACCCCATGACCTCTACAGTCCCCTTTCCTCGAAATTGGTTTTTTGCTCTCAAATTTTCTCATTACGGACAGTGCCCTATGTTCTCCTTTCGTGGGACACTGTATATAAGTTTATGAAGCCGCCGAAGACAATTGTCCACAGCACGACTCAAAACCTCTGCCTCAGCTTGGTAAATTTCACCTATAACAATGACTTGCTCCACGGAAGCTCATACAACCGATCCACGCCTCGAGGGAAAGAAGGAAGATTAAATTTTAACATCAAGTCGGCATCGACGTCATTACAGACGCAACACAAACTCGGATTAGGGAAAGGTGGGGAAGGAAATCGGCCGTGTCTTTTCAAACTTTCAAAGGAACCATCCCGGCATTTGCCTTAAGCAATTTAGGGCAATCACTCCACGCCTCGAATATGACATCTTAGCCGGCCGCGGTGGTCTAGCGGTTAAGGCGCTCAGTGAGGAACCGCGCGACTGCTACGGTCGCAGGTTCGAATCCTGCCTCCGGCATGGATGTGTGTGATGTCCTTAGGTTAGTTAGGTTTAAGTAGTTCTAAGTTCTAGGGGACTGATGACCACAGATGTTAAGTCCCATAGTGCTCAGAGCCATTTGAACCATTCGTTTTATGACATCTTACAGGAAAGCGACTCATTACTTGGTATAGGCGATAAACAAATAAAACCAATGGACCAATTTCAACCGAACTTGGAACACAAATCCCTTACTGTTAGGCAACAATCGCTGTAGCTGTAAGAACCACCTACCAATCTTTGATCAGGTGATAAGATGTCAAACAATGCAATGCGTAAAAAACTGCCACATCTTGCATGACGTTTAAGTTTATTACTTCTTTTCTACTAGCTTTATTTGCAACACATTTCGCAGGCAGTATCCACATACTTCTGCACAGCTGCAGCATCTCATGAGCTACGTAAAGTACTGCATGCATCTCTGAAAGCTAGTTATTTAAGATTATGTCTTGCAAGATCTTGTAACTTTACAGTCGTTTCAAAGTAACTACACCACACCCACTGCAATGGGAAATAGGAAAATAAAATTGAAATAAAAGAACACTGAAGAATCTAGAATTTAAGACCTCGAGCTGAGACCTCAAGATATTAATTCTGACAACATTTACAGCAAGAAGTGCAAACGAGCCATACACCTATATGTGGAGCGACATATTTCATTACTCTCGACCAGCCTACAGTTTTGAAATACTGTGGAAAGTATTACACCGAAATCAGTTTGGTACTGCGAGTGTCAAGAATGTAATCAGCCTACTTGGGGAAGACACTGCGAGGTGCAACGTCTGACACGCCTACCACCTATGGAATTCGCTGAAATGGAATACCATAATGCCTGCACAATCACTTAACGGACCATATGTTTCGTCAGGTTTTCTTACATGGACCACGCACGAACACTACTTCACACGAATTGCCACAGTTACAGTATGAACTCCATGTGACAATAACTTTGGGCATGTTGGTCGAAATGGCTCTGAGCACTATGCGACTTAACTCCTGAGGTCATCAATCGCCTAGAACTTAGAACTAATTAAACGTAACTAACCTAAGGACATCACACACATCCATGCCCGAGGCAGGATTCGAACCTGCGGCCGTAGCGGTCGCTCGGTTCCAGACTGCAGCGCCTGGAACCGTACGGCCACTCCGGCCGGCTTGGGCATGTTGTTTCAAGATGAGCGAGTCCCTGCATATTTTGCCACCCGTATAATACACATAAATGCAATATTTCCTTTTCGCTGACACTAGCTATATTTATTGGTCACCGGGGTCAGTGGAAATTACTGCGTCACATTTTATTTGTGATGACGCAATGCAAATCAGTCAATCGGTTTAGGAGAAGCGTTACTCTCAAAACATAATAAATTCTCACAAAGGTTGCACGTACTACTACTAAGGGAGATGAAAGGGTGTCGAAGCCGGTCATGGGACATGTCAAGTTTAATTTAAAAGTCCTTGAAAAACAAAGCATTAATTCAGTGTAGGTTAGTGTATATTAGTGCTACAGCTTCCACTAGACTTCGTCGGGGTGACTTGCAGCTCATTAATTAGGCAAGGATATTGTATCGGGACTTCCTGGAACGTTAAAATTGTGTGAGAGAGCGGGTCTCGTACCTGGGACCTTCGCCTTTTGCGGGCCAGTGCACTACTGACTGAGCCATCCAAGCACGACTCACGACTCACCCTCACACTCACACTCACCCTCACAGCTTTACTTCCACCTATACCTCATCTTCTACCTTCCAGACTTCATAGACGTTCTCCTGAATACTTTGTGGGACTAGAACTCCTGGAAGAAAGGATATTTTGGATTCATGGCTTAGCTACAGCCTGGGGGATTATTTGCAGAATGAATTTTCACTCTGCGGCGGAGTGTACGCTGGTCTGCAGCTTCCCGGAAGATGAAAACTGTCTGCCAGATTGGGATTCGAGCTTGGGACCTATGCCTTTCATTCTAGAAACAACATCCGCTATATCTCCGCAGGGCCTTTTCTTTCAGGATTTCTTTTACCGCAATGTATGCAGGCGAACTTCTGCGAAGTTTGGAAGGTAGGAGGTGAGATACGTGCGAAAGTAAAACTGTGAGGGCGGGTCGTGAGTCACGCGTTGGTAGCTCAGTCGGTAGGACACTAGCCAAAGAGAGGCAAGTGTCCCAGGTCCCACTGCGTGCCCCACAGTTTTAATCCTCCAGGAAGTTTCAAATCAACGCACACTCCGCTGCAGAGTGAAAATTCATAAAGGAGATCGTACGAGGTTGCCCAGAAAGTAATGCACCGAATTTTTTCTTCAACAGTTCTTTGTTGAAAATAATGAGAATTACACACACGAAAGAATGGTGTTTTCTCTACACACCCTATTTTTCCACGTAATCTCCGTTCTATGGCCTTCCTCCAGCGCGAAACAAGTGCGTGTATGCCCTGTCGGTAGCAATCCTTGTCCTGGTGGCGGAGCCCGTGCTTCACTGTGTGAATCACCTCCTCATCTTCCTCAAAATATCTTCCACGAATTGAATCCTTTAATGGTCCAAACAAATGGAAGTCCGAGGGGGCTAGGTCAGGGCTGCAGGGTGGATGGGGTAACACTGTCCAACACTGTTTTACGATGTGTTCAGCAGTAACACGGATAACAAACGTTGCAGCTTATAATTTTTGTGTCACATTATTAGTGAGTTAAGCATTCTGAAAACTGATGTTTTAAAGTCTTGTTTTACACATAGAATCTAATTGTTTTGATTCCCTATGTAGCATGTGGATTTTATTGTGTTCCATCTCGTTAATACTACGACCACTAAGTTTGTCTGAAGCGCTACTCATAACAGACGGTTTTGTTACTGTTAAGGCTCCGTATATTCGTCGTCTTAAAAGACGTAGCACTTCCATCGCAACCCTCCGTTGGGAACACAACTGTCCGCGAAAACTCTTGACAGCGTCCATTTTCCCAAAAGTGTGTGGCGACAGCAGACTGAACGATCAGCCGCAGTCATAAAAAGCGTGTTTGCAGATCGCGAGATAAATTTACGACTCTCTCTTTTTGTGGCTGCCGAGCCTTGGAACGTACTGCTTAGCTTGGTGGCCGTGCCGTTATGGATTTGCGAGCCACAGGCGGGGAGGGGATTAAGTGACTCGCTTTTGTGAAAGGGTTCTTCTTGGCGCGTATTTGTAAGAAAATATTTGCGCATCAGCGGGCGTATAGCCCTTCTCGTTGCCTTTTCTGTGACTGCACGAGAGTTTCCCTTCAAGTTTTGCTGTCGAAGTATTGATGTGGAAAGAAGTCCTGCATATTGCTCCGAAGATGCGCCCCAGAGAGTGTAGTGTCGCCGGCAGATTCTCGCTGTTCTTCCAGAATATTATTTGGCGAAATTTACTGACAATGCCGTACAGGGTGCAACCCCGTACACACCGGTCCCCTTTCATCGACCGTTCTTCGCAGTAGAGCAAATACGGAATACTTTTGTTGCCTAGAGCATTTCTGGCGAAACATTCAACTTTTAAATAATGCGACTGGAGGACGAAGATAAATGCAACTGCAGTAAAGTAAAAATGTCAGTATAAGCGTACTACTGAAGCACATAAATTGCTTACAAAGAGACTCCTTACCATTATAAAATGAAGTAGCACCTTTTGCTGAGTCACAGGAAAAATCTTTCACACTAGCTACATCATCCAACCTCATTATTTCTCTGCTTCATATTGTATTCCGATAGTGGCCATTTTCGTCAGATTGCAACTACTGATATAAGAGGGCCTAGAGCATAGAGTTATCCTTCACGCGGTCAGTGAGGAAAGGGGAATGGATTATTTGAGATATTCTGGGAGGTCTCCTCTAATATCTTGGTCATGGATCCCCGGCTTTAGGGATACAATTCGGATTCTGATAGCGGTAATGGACGCAGTACTTAAATATCTATTCAGTTTGGATTATAATTGCAGATGTGATCAGTCAGATATTGTGTGTAGATTACAAATTAATCATTGAATGCAAAACGAATCAGGTGCAACGCAGGAGCACTTTTGCAAGTTCGCACCACCTTCCGTAGCAATCTTCGTGAGGATGTTACGGGCAAAACAATTCATTAAGTGACCCTCGAAATTGCAATTTGGTCTAAAGCTTTAGGAAGTCTTAGGAACGCCGGTTTCTTCAAAAATGAACATAAATTAGATGGCTGGTATGTGAAAAGGTCTAGTTCCACTACCAGTACCTAAATTACAGCGTCGTTCAGTCCTTTAATCGCCCTAGCATAAAAACGGTATTATTCTCTGACATTACGGCCACTGACTTCTTCTTTGGTAATTAAAATCTAGGCTCCTCCTTTGTAGTTAACATTTTATCGATAGTAATAGTTGTGAAACTTGTTTTTAGGACTAATCAATTTAAAAATTAATATGTCCGGCCTCAGTTATGTTCTCCTAGATTCCAGTAAAGCAATTCTATGAAATCTTCCACTCTTGCTTGACTTAAAACAAGCACCGCAGTTCTAACAATTTGCGTTTCACCGGAGGATAATCTCTTTTTAAATGCTAAAATTTATGGATCAGAGTAGGAAAATGAGTTATTACCTGCACAGTTTAAAATTTAATGTTAGAAAATAATTTCTTTGTCTGGCCTTTATAATGTGGCACTTAATACATTTTGTTTATTCAACAATATTTTCCATCGAGTACAGCTCATACACTAATCTTTTGATGCTAGCATTGGTTCCATGTTTCAATGTTACTCGTTAGATGGCTTCTGTGTTATACTGCACAGTAATTAATTGATGCGTTTAACGCGAGATGTTGGTAATGGGGACGCGTAACGCCTTTTGTGGTCGGGAAAACTAATTCTGCGTTGTACACAAATTGCAGGAACATCATTGCACTGCCTGTCGACACACGTGGTTATGCAGCGTACGTGTTATGCCTCCATCACTATTACACGCAGCCAATTTTAGATGTAATTGACTGCTGCTCTCTGTTGCACTGCTCTGCCGAAGGATTTCGATCACTAGACACCATTTTAAGCGTCTCGTGTAAACAAGAATTCGTATATCAAGAAGGCTCACGTGTCTTACGTATTTTTATTAATTTGATGCTAACCACCATGTCAAAGTACTACACATTTTCAGAACTACCTTGCTTGTAAATATGTAGCAAATATCCAAAAAACGATGTCTCTTTTATGCTTTATTTTAGTACCATGATTGGTTTTTAGATGCTCCACTTTGCAGTAGTTTCAAATAACTACAGACTACTGTCGGCATGTACACATGACAGCATACGCCAGGAATTTAAATTGAAATAAAACGATTGGGAAGTGTAGCTTCTGATTAGCAGGAATTAGTAGGAAACAGATCATGGTATTCAAAAGAAATGAAACTGAAAATACAGTTTTAGCCTTTAATTTCCTACGCGCTTATACTAATATTATCTTATGTCCAAAGACTGGTTTGATGCA
This sequence comes from Schistocerca gregaria, assembly GCF_023897955.1. NCBI lineage: Eukaryota > Metazoa > Arthropoda > Insecta > Orthoptera > Acrididae > Schistocerca > Schistocerca gregaria. The sequence goes on from NC_064931.1 coordinate 548,181,036, forward strand.
GCTCTCCACGCTCGCCTATTCTTCCACTCAACTTACCTAGTGGAGGATACATCCATTGTAAGCTGCTCATTGAAGTCGAATATCAGTCTCCCTAGACAATCTTGCTTTCGGCCTCGTCGCAATATAAAAATAACATGGTCATGTTGACCACTGTTAGAGTATCAGGCAATCGTTTAGACTGTTGTGCCTACAACGGCTGAAATAGCTTCTGCCCGAGTCCAGGAAACATATGTCGGTCTCAACAATCCAGGAAACATATGTCGGTCTGAACAACCCACAAATACCCATCATAATGTGACAGCGCCTACAAAAATGGCTCTGAGCACTATGGGACTCAACTGCCGTGGTCATTAGTCCCCTAGAACTTAGAACTACTTAAACCTAACTAACCTAAGGACATCACACACATCCATGTCCGAGGCAGGATTCGAACCTGCGACCGTAGCAACAGCGCCTACCTATGTTGCTGAGTCGTTCAAGAAACCGCACCGTGGCGAGGTCCACGGCTCGTGGTAGGGAGGAATGAATTTACCCATACGATCTGGTATTTAGCAGTTCATTCAGAAATAATCAAAAACAGTTGTACAGATGTCATAGATTTGAGTGAAATAGCGCCGTACCTCAACACACGAGGGAATAACTTGTAAAACCGACAGGAAAATAACTACATTTCCTCTTCTGTGTAGATATCTTTAATACACAACATAGGGATACGATTGGTTTAGCTGAATTTCATTTTCTCTTTGTGTCGCTCTTGGTCCATTACAAGCTCCACTTTGAGACTAAGCAGCTCGTAGTTAAGTCTTCTCTCAGCAGTCAATCGGTTATCTTTCTAAGGCTACCTACCACATTCTCAACATACCACCTTGGAAGCTAATTCGGAAAAATTACCCTTCAGAAAGGGGTGTTGGGGAGTGGGTGGATGTAGCGAACTGTGAGTATTTAGAGAAACTCCGACCAGTGCTCACGGGGAATTACTAGGAGGCGGTGCCGTAGAAGCACTCAGCTTTTGGATCGTAACTCAGGATCCAAGGTGGAAAACCTTATCTAAATTCGAGCACAGGTTTTCAACTAGTGCTCAATGAAACCGTGACACCTTATACACGTTTGCGAGAGTTTTTCAACACATTTCACAAGTCGCCATCGGTGACACTTAACGCGTTAACTGTACTGCACATCTCAGCTGCCAAAGTATGACCATTACCCGTGTGCGCGGAACTCTATAGCACACAAACTGTTGTAGGGGCTCAACTTCTAAAATCGGTCTTATACCTGGCGAGAAACTACGAAACAATCGTCGACTGCGTTGTCGCTGGTGAGGTCAGTGAAGGCGCCGTCAACGGGATATTACACGGGCATTTGCTATCCTCGCTTCAGACGGCGGGCTTACTTATGAAACAATTTGAACAACCGCGTAAATGCAATTGAGTGTAGCTGAGGCGCTGCGGCTTGCGGCCGGCAGACAGGGAGGCATGAATTGCAGCTCGCCCCCTCTGCTGTCCTGTCCCGTCGCTCCCCCTCCCCCGAGGATTAAAACTCGATTTCCCTCGTTAGCTTACGGAATGCGAGCTCCGTGCCGCCAGCTTCCCAGAACCCCTCGGGTGCTTCTCGCCAGCACTCGTTTTCGGATAAAAAATTACCGATTGTTCAGACGTTTCGCTGGTCGGCATTTGTCAGATCCTTATTGAGGAAAGGTATCTGAAGCTTCTACTGAGAAGACAACCAATGGCCTTCAATAATGGCGCTCTCAGCTCTTTAGTACAGAACAAGAAGATGTAAATTTTAATAGGCGTCAACTTTTTTCACCTAGTATTTTTATATAGATCACTTCCTTACGACCTGACACAGTACAGCAACCACGGTCGGTTTTTCGCATATGTACCAATTCTTACACACTAAGTATGGGACTGAATTGGACAGTGACAACGTTTATAATGTCAGTCATAAATTCGTCACTGATCTAGACTTCAAATGGCTCTGAGCACTATGGGACTTAACATCTATGGTCATCAGTCCCCTAGAACTTGAAACTACTTAAACCTAACTAACCTAAGGACATCACACAACACCCAGTCATCACGAGGGATCTAGACTTCTACACGAGTATAAAAAGTTCTTGGCCGACTTACTTCAAATTTTTACAGGATACTTTAATAGACCTTCGGACGTATATAGCCTACATATTTTTTTTAAAAATACGTTTGGTGTATATATGTACATCTAAAATCTATACTACTATGCAATGACAAGCCGATGTTTACCGTTGTTACCAAAATCTCGAAAAGTTCTTGACCGATTTACTTCAGATTTTTATTGGACCCTCTAATAAACGTTCAGACAGACACGGGCTACATATTCTTTAAATACATCTGGTATATAACTTGGTGTATAAAGAGAAACATTTTTAGCAAAAATATCTGAAAGTTCTTGACCAATTTAAATCAAATTTTTACATGATATTGTAATAAATATTTGGATGGACATGGGCTACACATTTTTTAGTACAAATATACTGGTTTTCTGTTAAAACCTACTGCTAGGAAAACATGCTGTGCTGCGAAAAAGTGCGGTTTCCGACTGTTTCTCTCAGTAAGTTGGTTTTCTCGTATATGTTCTTTCTCCTTACAATCAAGGCGTCGTTGGCAATAACATTCAATGCTCAAGGTGTCGTTGTCAATAACAATCAATGCTCAAGGTGTCGTTGTCAATAACAATCAATGCTCAAGGTCAGCGCAAAGGGGTGGTGGTGGGTGGGTGGGTGGGTGGGTGGGTGGGTGGGTGGGTGGGTGGGGGGGGGGGGGTAAGGCAGAGAGGGAGATGCTTCGGGAATTCAAACGAGAATCACTGGAAGGAATACGACGTTCTTTTAGAGGATCGCTATTGAGCAAATTTAGTGAACCGGAATTTGATTAACTGCAGAACGATTCTACACCATCATACATTTCGCGTAAGGAGTGTGAAAATAAGATTAGAGAGATTAGGGCTCGTACGGAGGCATATAGTCAGTCGTTTTTGCCTCGCTGGAACAGAAACTTAAATGACTAGTAGTGGTACAAGGTAACCTCAGCCACACACCATGCGGGACTTGTGGAGAAGTGTGTGCGTAGATGTAGATGAAATTAACATAGAGATATGGATGGAGGAAGTGAACAGAGACAGGGTGGAGGAGAAAGTGGAGATAAATAAGGGGAGGAGGAGATGGACAGATAGCGGGGGAGGAGACATGGTAAGAGAGAGAAGGGACGGGGTGATGGGGAGAGGGGGGGGTGGAGGAGAACGAGATCAGGATGTATTTCCAGTCCCATACAAATTTACCAACTGTGAAGCATTGCCGGGTTCGCTAGTATTTACTATTTACTCACTGCTTCCCATCCACTTTTCACACATAAAAATGCACCGATGGTCTTCGCAACCCATTTAAGTGAACACAAAATATAATCAGTTATCAGAAAAATAAACATCTCGCAAACACACAACGAGTGTTCATATACCACTATAAGCGAAAATGGTGTTACTGGAATAGATCGACCACCGACAGATTTCCAGTCATATAGCTACACCATTTCCGTTAAAGGTTTTTGAGCGGTTTACATTAAAAGTCTATACCTACTGAAAACGAACTTTTTTCTTATTGTTTTAGCTATGAATGGACAGCATGAGTAGTAAGGTATCAGTCGTTTACGAATGATGACACAAAAATAGAAAGCTTGATGGATTCGAAACGTACACTACGTGCAACTTTCTGGTATTATAATAGTTGTATGTGTGTGTGTGTGTGTGTGTGTGTGTGTGTGTGTGTGTGTGTGTGTGTGTGTACGTGTGGCCACACGCATGAGCCATGGTAGTGGCTAACAGTGCTTGTGAGGTTAACAGAGTTTCGTAGTGATGGTGGTTAGTGGTGGTGGTTAGTGTTTAACGTCCCGTCGACAACGACGTCATTAGAGACGGTTTCGTAGTGAGTCGGTGGCTCTGAGCACTATGGGACTTAACATCTGTGGTCGACAGTCCCCTAGAACGTAGAACTACTTAAACCTAACTAACCTAAGGACATCACACACACCCATGCCCGAGGCAGGATTCGAACCTGCGACCGTAGCGGTCACGCGGTTCCAAACTGAAGCGCCTAGAACCGCACGGCCAGGTGAGTCGGTGGTTCATATCAATGCTGGTGTTCAGTGCAGGGAGTGAAATAACAGCTGAGCGTTATAAACGTTCATTAGCTGATATATTATCGTAACTTGCTTCTTTTCTTCTACACTTCATCAAAGTAGTTCTATCATTTGATTCATAGTCGTCGTGTAGTATCTTTATCAGTGGGAAGTTGCACGATTTATAGACCATTTCAGGGACAGTGGTAAATATCTCAGGAAAATCATCGAAACGTGTATCCATTTCTCTGTGAGTGTTAAGCTTGAATGTTTTTCTACACAGAAACCTCATAAACGTTAGCAATTATAAAGAAACAACTTATGTAGTCAGTTTGCTGTTACAGAAACAGTAGCGTAAAATAATTTAATTTGAATTTAAGTAAATGACAACACTACTATTCAAGTTTCCAGAAATTTTACGAGCTGGTCTGAATGAAACCAGTTATCAGACTAAACTGTCGTGTTGTCTGTAGTCTGTCGTTTCTGACGATGTTAACAGAAAGTAGTACGCCTTTCTTCTGCACTGGACGCCCTGACACGGTACGATGTTGAATTAAATCGTCAGTGACTAAATGCCTATCTATAGTATTATGTGGTCGTACTCTTCTACCACAAAAGGGACGCCGCACAGGATTAGCCGAGCGGTCAGGGGCGCTGCAGTCATGGGCTGTGCGGCTGGTCCTGGCGGAGGTTCGAGACCTCCCTCGGGCATGGGTGTGTGTGTGTGTGTTTGTCCTTAGGCTAATTTAGGTTAAGTAGTGTGTAAGCTTAGGGATTGATGACCTTAGCATTTAAGTCCAATAATTTTTCACGCACATTTGAACAACACAAAAGGGACGACGGCAAGCCCGATCTCTTTCTGTTCTGATTGCTAAGCGCAGAAGGTTTAGAGAGGGGTAAGGAAAGTTGCTCGTGTAGGCTGTCATAAGGCACCACAATCAACTCAGATGTGTATTGCAACGTACACCAAAATTGCGTTAAGCAGGCTGCAGTAAGCAAATTGGAGCGCTACACGTTTTGCTAGCTACAGGGTCGCCCACAGGAGCCGATATTCTGGATTAAATTCCAAACCCCTCCGCATTGTCTCATGGAGTGAGAGCACGTGTCACTGTTGATGTCGGTCCGTCCGTCGAATAGCTACGTTAAGCTCGGCGGCGGCGGCCCTCTTGGTTCTATTAGAGAGGAGTAGGGTATCTGCCGGCACAGGGTTTCACCCTGCCCCTTCTCTCACCACCATACAACGCGAACATGACAACAATACACCCACGCTCATTACAATATCAGATACACTTAACACACTTCACGAAGAAAGGTTGCCACTATGAGCGAAGGACAGGAAAACCTTTCCAAACATAACTAAAAATCATTTCTCCTGACCAACTCACTCTACTCCTCTGACCAATTTCTATTTAAAAACTGGTAACTATAAAAAAACTAGTTTTTAAGTATAGTTGCATGAATGGGACTAAAAACTTTGTTAATTCATGTTAACATTGATCGTGTACCGTATACATATCCCGTAAGCTGGCTCGTCACACATAATTTACAAAACAATCGTTCAAATGATTTACGGAAGATGTAACTATCTAACTAACTTAGGATGCTGCAAGTGACCCTCGAGATCTTCAAGTCAATCGTACCATACGACTTTACTTTTCACAAGAGCAACTGATCAATTATTTTGCAGCGAATATCTCATCCTGTCTGTAGTTGTAATCTGCTCACCATAGTACTTCAATCTTTTTTTCATCTTAAAATGTTCCTTATTGCATGTTACTTCCGTGGCGATACAGTGAAATGAAGTGCAATTGCTTGCCATTACTTATGATCAATTTCAACGCCGAGAATACTCTCAAAATACTCTCACAATTGTCCACAAAATTGTCAACAACGGTGACATATATGTAGAAAACTAGGCGAATTTATGTATATGATAAACAGGATGTTGTTTATAAGTGCGTGTAATTTTGTCATAGGATCGCATCGGAACTTATTCCCTGGGTTAGCCTCGGACTTGTGGAACATCCCCTTAGAAAAAATTAATAAATGGCAGTGCAGGAAAACCTATACCTTATTTGATTTTCAAACAGCTGAGCAAAACTGAACGTACTCAGACATTTCTACCTTTACTTATTTTGATCAACACTAAATTGACACACAATATTTTTAGCGCAACGCTATTTGACTTTCAGTAATCCCTACAAAAGAATGGCCCTGACTAACAATCTGTACCTTTCAAGAGTCACTTACCTCACAAAAATCTTAGTTGCTCGAACTACTGCAATACAGCGAGCGCCAATACTCCCAGCTAAATAAGAGCTTCTAACTACTAAAGGCACTGACTACTGATAGGCATAGTTAGCAAATAACAGATTTTGATGGAGAACAAAGAATGTATTTAACTTAATAGTGTTCAAAAGTCATAATATATATATCAGTTCATGACATCCAATCTCACAAATTTCCTTTTTCTGACGGACACCCGTCCAGATCGTCCGCTCTCAAAACTGTGCCATCTCTCTCCCCACATCCACCACTGCTGGCTGCTCACTTACAACTGCGCAACGCTACACGCTGTTCACATCCAACTGCCCAACACAAGAATAGTAAATATTCCAACAATACAAACCAGCCACAGACTGTACTCAGCACCATCAGTGATTTTCATACAGGGTGTTTCAAAAATGACCGGTATATTTGAAACGGCAATACAAACTAAACGAGCAGCGACAGAAATACACCGTTTGTTGCAATATGCTTGGGACAACAGTACATTTTCAGGCAGACAAACTTTCGAAATTACAGTAGTTACAATTGTCAACAACAGATGGCGCTGCGGTCTGGGAAACTCTATAGTACGATATTTTCCACATATCCACCATGCCTAGCAATAATATGGCGTAGTCTCTGAATGAAATTACCCGAAATCTTTGACAACGTGTCTGGCGGAATGGCTTCACATGCAGCTGTTCAATTGTTTCTGGAGTCTGGCGGTACACCTGGTCTTTCAAGTGTCCCCACAGAAAGAAGTCACAGGGGTTCATGTCTGGCGAATAGGGAGGCCAATCCACGCCGCCTCCTGTATGTTTCGGATAGCCCAAAGCAATCACACGATCATCGAAATATTCATTCAGGAAATTAAAGACGTCGTCCGTGCGATGTGGCCGGGCACCATCTTGCATAAACCACGAGGTGTTCGCAGTGTCGTCTAAGGCAGTTTGTACCGCCACAAATTCACGAAGAATGTCCAGATAGCGTGATGCAGTAATCGTTTCGGATCTGAAAAATGGGCCAATGATTCCTTTGGAAGAAATGGCGGCCCAGACCAGTACTTTTGAGGATGCAGGGACGATGGGACTGCAACATGGGGCTTTTCGGTTCCCCATATGCTCCAGTTCTGTTTATTGACGTAGCTGTCCAGGTAAAAATAAGCTTCGTCAGTAAACCAAATGCTGCCCACATGCATATCGCCGTCATCAATCCTGTGCACTGTATCGTTAGCGAATGTCTCTCGTGCAGCAATGGTAGCGGCGCTGAGGGGTTGCCGCATTTGAATTTTGTATGGATAGAGGTGTAAACTCTGGCGCATGAGACGATACGTGGACGTTGGCGTCATTTGGACTGCAGCTTCAACACGGCGAACGGAAAAGCGAGGCCGCTGTTGGATCACCTGCTGCACTAGCTGCGCGTTGCCCTCTGTGGTTGCCGTACGTGGTCGCCCTACCTTTCCAGCACGTTCATCCGTCACGTTCCCAGTCCGTTGAAATTTTTCAAACAGATCCTTTATTGTATCACTTTTCGGTCCTTGGGTTACATTAAACCTCCGTTGAAAACTTCGTCTTGTTGCAACAACACTGTGTTCTAGGTGGTGGAATTCCACCACCAGAAAAATCCTCTGTTCTAAGGAATAAACCATGTTGTCCACAGCACACTTTCACGTTGTGAACAGCACACGCTTACAGCAGAAAGACGACGTACAGAATGGCGCACCCACAGACTGCGTTGTCTTCTATATCTTTCACATCACTTGCAGCGCCATCTGTTGTTGAAAATTGTAACTACTGTAATTTCGAAAGTTTGTCCGCCTGAAAATGTACTGTTGTCCCAAGCATATTGCAACAAACGGTGTATTTCTATCGCTGCTCGTTTAGTTTTTATTGCCGTTTCAAATATACCGCTCATTTTTGAAACACCCTGTACATAGCGCTACGTGGCGTTACCAACGTAAAACCTAAACCTTTCTATATGCAAGTAAGCGGGGACAGAATAAAACACTTTCTCGCAACGTGCTCATGAGCATTAGTTATATCCATTGGTTTGCATGCTACCTGCCCCTCATACAGGTATTTGCTACCATTCCAGCTATGAACATATTCAGGCAGAAAGTCACTCAATAAATTGTGTTGTTCGTCTTTTCCGTTAACATTAATTTTAAAAATTTACTGCAGACACTGAAATTAACTATTGAATGAATGACGACTGAATTCTTAGACACATGTCACACCAACAAATAAACAAAGCAGTGAAGATAATACGATAATAGAGAAAGATAAACACGTTATTCCTGAGTTATAAATTAAGCTGATGTGCATTGTATTTTTTACCTCGGTGGCTTCGCGAGTAGAGCACAAGATTCCGGCCCTGATGGTCCCGGGTTCACTGTAGAAGCGGGGACTTTTCGTCGTTCCAGTCCCTCCAGGTGGGGCCCAGGTCCATCCATTCTGCTATCAAATTGAGTACCAGGGATTTTTCACTGGGGTAAAATGGGGCCGTGGCGACAGGCTCGTGCTGCAGTCCGGCCAGATGCCCGTTCAGGAATTGAGCGACACAGATTTTACCTTTCTTTTATAATGTAGTTGTGGTTCACAGACTGCATGTTGAGACTCGAATGATATACCAGTGTAAAACAGAGGAAACCTAGGAATTAGCTGTACGCGATAAAGAAAGGACACAAATGGAAAGAAAAACTTTCACGAAGTCGTAATAGACCAAGCTAGGTAACGATTAACACTGTCACACCGAACATCTTTGATACCTTACGGAGTCATCTATCAAGCAGCCACAACGCAGTAGCAGTGCTAACTACGATAATCGTATTTCGTATAAATGACACTGTGTTCCTCGCAAGTCTTTAATCCACAAAATAAGTGTCATTAATGATCACTTTTATCACACCAATGTTATTCAGAAACAAATGAAATTGACGTATCAGCAGCGCCTAAGACCTCGTCGAAGGGTTGCGTGGAAATCAATATTTCCGCAAGCGAACCGGAATCACCGTATGACGCTGTGGCAGTGTTACACGTAGTGTATCGGTTGTAACTGCGGAGCAACCGGACGAGTTACGAGCGGCCTTGGAAAGACGATCGAGAAAATAGTTGCTTCGTTCAGCACATCAAACCGGTGTGTCAGCAGCGTCTGCGCAAGAACTCAAACTAAAGCCTTACACAGAAACGGTAGTGAATTAGATATTGTAGCTCGACGCCTGTACAACAACTACTTATTACTGTCTGTGCATGCTGGAGACGTCGCTCTTGAAGGCTGTTATTTTTTTAAAATGAAGCATAGCTTTACATCATGCATAAACTACAACAATCAGCTGCAGGATTGACATGGAGCAAAAGTATCTGCCGGCCGCGGTGGTCTCGCGGTTCTAGGCGCGCAGTCCGGAACCGTGCGACTGCTAAGTTCTAAGTTCTAGGGGACTAATAACCACAGCAGTTGAGTCCCATAGTGCTCAGAGCCATTTGAACCATTTGAAGCAAAAGTATCTGAAAAACTCACTACCGCTATATTAATTTGATAATTATCACTTTGAATCCATTACTTAGAACTGAATAATACGAATTTTTCGTGTCATACGCGTTTCACCTTTATTATTTGAAGAACTTCATCAATGGCCTGAAATATACACATATTTGTGTTTATACTATTTTTTGTAACATACTGGGCATCGTCACATTCTACGATAAGGTTGTAAAGAGCTCTGCTACTTTCTGATTTTCTATGCAATAGTAATAGATTAAATTGCGACTTAGAAATTTCGTAGATGCTGTTCTACGTGTGTTCTTGTTCCGGATTAGGGCTGGTCTTCTTACTGCAATTACAAATTTCATTTGCTCAGCAGCAGGAAATGAACACACATTTATTTCGTGTTATGTTTTGATGTCGTTTTCAACTGTGAATGTTATTGCCAACTATATCTGTTCGTGATATCTGTGATGTGTGTGTGTGTGTGTGTGTGTGTGTGTGTGTGTGTGTGTGTGTGTGTGTGTGTGTGTTGGTACATCACAGATGGCAAGATTACACAGTCGACAGTTGACTGTAACATTCAGTAGCTGATAACATCCAATTCATAACATGAGGTAAATAAGTGTTCATTTCCTAGTGCTGTGCAAATGAAATTTAGAATGGCAGTAAGATGAACAGGTCTATAAGAAGAACAAGAACTCATCTAGAGCAGCATGTACGATTTTTGGAAGTTCAAATTTAACCTGCTATAACGTCATCACGCTATTACGAAAATCGAAAAGTGCATGAACTGTTTATAATCTCAATGAACAATGTGCGATATGCAAAACGAAGTAGTATAAACACAAATATGTATGTATTTCAGGTAACTGATGAAGGATTTCAAAGAAGAAAGGCGAAATGTGTAAGGCACGAAAAATTCGTTTTAGTCTGTTGTAATTATATGGGTCCAATGTGACGATTATGAACATAACTGAGGGCGAAAGATAAAAGTTTAGGATGTTACTACAGTTACTTTGTAAGATTTTAGCTCTGCGAGCATGTGCTACACCGTCTGAGCATATGACACGTCAGTCTGAAGTACTAAATATCGCAGTAATTTTATCAGATATCTTTATAAGACTGATTCTGATTCGTGTAATTTGTTTTCGGTTAAAACTTACACCATACAGCAACGGGCCGGGACGTCATGCAATCATGGTAGCCTACCTACGAGTGTACCGGTCCCCGCTCAATGCTGGAAGACAGCGCTGTCGTAATACATAGGACCGTCTGTATTTCCAAAATTAGAACGATAAATAGAACACTATTTTCTCTAAATGTGTTTCTGTTCCGAAGTTTTTCTTGATTTTCCGTCTAGCCCTCCGGTGATAGGTCCTGGTCGACACTTGTGTTTCAGACGAACAAAGTTCGATCATATTGATCCACAGCTCAATTCTCAGGCAGTGATAAAGCGTCCATAACGACAATACGGAGCGGCCAGTTTTCGATATTCGGCGCAAAGTACCGGATGCTGTCCTCCTTCATCCGGTTCACCAAGCTTTGGTGTACATCTACATCTACATCTACATGACTACTCTGCAATTCACATTTAAGTGCTTGGCAGAGGGTTCATCGAACCACAATCATACTATCTCTCTACTATTCCACTCCCGAACAGCGAGCGGGAAAAACGAACACCTAAACCTTTCTGTTCGAGCTCTGATTTCTCTTATTTTATTTTGATGATCATTCCTACCTATGTAGGTTGGGCTCAACAAAATATTTTCGCGTTCGGAAGAGAAAGTTGGTGACTGAAATTTCGAAAAAAGGTCTCGCCGCGACGAAAAACGTCTATGCTGTAATGACTTCCATCCCAACTCGTGTATCATATGTGCCACACTCTCTCCCCTATAACGCGATAATACAAAACGAGCTGCCCTTTTTTGCACCCTTTCGATGTCCTCCGTCAATCCCACCTGGTAAGGATCCCACACCGCGCAGCAATATTCTAACAGAGGACGAACGAGTGTAGTGTAAGCTGTCTCTTTAGTGGACTTGTTGCATCTTCTAAGTGTCCTGCCAATGAAACGCAACCTTTGGCTCGCCTTCCCGACAATATTATCTATGTGGTCCTTCCAACTGAAGTTGTTCGTAATTTTAACACCCAGGTACTTAGTTGAATTGACAGCCTTGAGAATTGTACTATTTATCGAGTAATCGAATTCCAACGGATTTCTTTTGGAACTCATGTGGATCATCTCACACTTTTCGTTATTTAGCGTCAAATGCCACCTGACACACCATACAGCAATCTTTTCTAAATCGCTTTGCAGCTGATACTGGTCTTCGGATGACCTTACTAGACGGTAAATTACAGTATCATCTGCGAACAGTCTAAGAGAACTGCTCAGATTGTCACCCAGGTCATTTATATAGATCAGGAACAGTAGATGTCCCAGGACGCTTCCCTGGGGAACACCTGATATCACTTCAGTTTTGATCAATTACTTTTTCATGTCTTTGCCTTTCCTTAGGACCTGTATTTATTCTCTCTTTCTGATCTTACTTTACTTTCTGCTCCAGAGATTTGGTTTCATTTGGATTTGGCGCATTTGAGGGGCTGAGAATCCACACTTCGTGATCGTTAAGTCTCTTCATCCTCAACTTAGAGCTACTTAAACCTAACTAGCATAAGGACAGCAAGCACATCCATGCCCGAGGCAGGATTCGAACCTGCGACCGTAGCGCCTAGAACCGCTGGGCCACTCCTGCCGGCTGTCATTTATTTGTCTAGATTTAGTTATTTTAGGACAGAAATGAGAGATTCCCAATCTTTTGAGTCATATGCTTTGTAGAAGCCCATGAAAGTGATAACATATAATTTTTCCCGGGGTTTTTCGTAGACCGAGAGGTTTTGAGGTTTAGGATTTGTTCTTTGGGTGATTTTCCTTCCTGAAATTCGCTGGGTATTATCGTTATTGCTTACACTTCATATCGTTTCATTCAGAGAAGCATTGTGGGAATAGTGCCACTTGTATTACTCTACATTTTCACTTATCTCCATTTTATCTACCATTCCTCCGATATAAATTTCCGATGCCGCAAAGAAAATTGTATCCCATTAAAGAAAATTCTTTTTATCCATCTTACACGTATATTGTGCATTTCTATATATGCTGTCTTCATATGTTAACTGTTTCGAAAATTAACGGTTTTTGAGTTATTTATTTGGATCTAACATCAATTTTCGCCATATAAGCTGGTTTTCATATGAGACTGGAATTTCATAGTGATACCTCTTTTTTGTCCTTCATCGCTGTGAAATGGGGTTGGAGGGACCAGAGGGATGCGCGCATGTTCCTAGAATACTGTGCATCCATTTGTTTCCGTGAGCCTATTTGAAAAATAGCACATAACATGATGGTATATGGTTTTCTCTGTGTTTATTACTTAAATTAATAGAGAAGAATAGTCACGACACTTCTTTGACTTAGAGCTGTTGTGTGTAGGTCGAAAGGATCTTCAGATAGCTTCTACGTTTACGTCTGAATGGATAACATGCTTGCAAATCACACTTAAATGCCTGGCAGAGAGTTCATGGAACCACCTTCACAATAATTCTCTATTATTCCACTCTTGAACAGCGTGCGGAAAAAACTTGCTCTTTATATCTTTCCGTGCGACGCCTTATTTCCCTTTTATTATGATGACCGTTTCTCGCTGTAGAATGGAGTCAACAAAATAAGTTAACATACGGAGGAGAAAGTTGGTGATTGAAATTTTTTGTTTGTATATTTTTCGTTTATTTTTGGAACATTTTGGTGTTACAGTACTCAGTCTCGCTGCGATAACCTTGTGTTCACTAATGACTGTATCCGTTTTGATACTCGTTATTAGCTTAGGATCATTTGTTGCGATGAGGTCAACTGTGTTTTCGCAATCGTTTACTATTCGAGTGAGCTCATGAACAAATTGCTCGAAATAATTTCCAGAGAAAGTGTTTGACACAATTTCGGACGATAATTCATGCATACGTCCGGATTTAAAAGTGTATATTCGCCAACATATCGAGGGTAAATTGGTCACCATCAACTATAATTGTATGAATCGGGTACATGTTTCAAATTAGGCTCAAGTTTTCCTTGAACCTTTCAGCAGTTGTATCATCTGAGTTGGGAGGTAGGTAAAAGGATCCAGTTATTATTTATTCCTGTTTCCAAGAATGACCTCTACCCATACTAACTCACAGTAATTATCTACTTCATTTTCGCTACTAGAGAAACTACCTCAACAGCAACAAACACGTCGCCTCCAGCTTCATTTAGCTCATCCTTTCTGAACACCGTTACGTCCTTCGCAAAAGTTTCGGCTGAAATTCTCTCGGGCTTTAGCCAGCTTCCAGTGCCTATAACGATTTCAGCATCAGAGCTTTCTATTAGCGCTTACAGCTCTGGCACTTTCTCAACACAGCTACGACAATTTACAACTGCTACACTGATGGTTCCTGGATCTACGTTCTTCCTGTGTGCATGCTTTGAGACTTTAACCATTTGTGCTTCCCCGAGACCCTCTAACCTATAAAAACCGCCTAGTCCACGCCACACAGCCCCTATTAGCCGTGTAACCGCCTCCTGTGTGTAGTGGACTCCTGACCTATTTAGCGAAACTTGAAACCCAACCACCCTATGGTGCAAGTCGCGGAATCTGCAGCCTACACGGTCGCAGAAACGCCTGAACCTCTGATTCATATCCTCTACACGACTCTCTACCAGAAGTCCGCAATCGGATCTGTCGACTATACTGAAAATGGTGGGCTTTTCTTTCATCTCGCAACTACGACTGGCATCCTTTACTACCTCTGATAGCCGCTCGAAATTAGAGAAAATCTCTTCCGATCCAAAGAAATACACATCATGTGTACCTGCGTGATCCACCACTTGCTGTTGGCTGCACCCTGTGCTCTTCGTGGCATCCAGGAGAACCCGTTCCATGTCTGGAATGACTCCACCCGGTATGAACATGGAGTGCACATTGGCTTTCTTCCGCTCCTCGGCAGCCATGTCCCTAACGGACCCCATAACGTGCCTAGCACTGGATTTACCTACTAACAATAATCCCACCCTCTGTGATCACCCGAATACTGCAGGCTGAGAGGTTTCCTCTGAAACAGGACAAGCGACTGCAAATGGCTGAGGTACGATGTCGGCCATAGACAGCACCCGGAACCTGTTTGTTAGGCTAAACGCGGAGGCCTTACGTGCGGCCGCCTGCGAAGTCTTTCGCCGTTAGTTACGCCCCGAGGCGCCCTACCACTCGACCATGGGTGAGGGTCAACCTCAGAGCGAGCCGCATCTGGGCTGACCACTGGTATGGACCGATCAGCCGACCCAGACTTGCTGGATGTCTGTTGGACCCACACGTCCGGCCCACAACAATGATGATTTTCCACTGCAGCTTCAAGCTGTGTAAGTGAAGTCATCACAGCATGGAGCTGAGAACGAAGTGTCACCAACTCTGCTCACATCCGCACACAATAATCACCACATTCCTTCTCCATGCTAAAATCCGTGGAGAGCTGTACTACACGGACAAACGAAGGGCTATCGAAACGCGCTGCATAACTCTACTGTAGACACTTACGAAAACGCAAGAACTGTGTCTAATAAATTTTATTAACTCTCAGAAACCCGAAAACTGAACTACCAAACCACTCAGGTGAGACTAAATAATTCGCTCCTTATTAGAAACTTTTAACAGTTCACAAAATCGGTTCACTTTCCGCCACAAACGAAAACGTGCGAACTGTGTCTATTCAGTATCAAAGTAACACGCAGAAACTGAAGAAACTAAACTATCAAAGTTCACAGATGAAACTATACTGTTCGATCTTGGTAAGGAACCCGTAAAATGTCACAAAATCTGTTACTTTCCTGTTGCTGCTTGTGTCTCGGCCGGTTGGTGCTGCCTGAGTGACTGACTAATGCCAACGAGCTTGGTGTTGAAACTGTTCACCAAAGGTAAAGACTGAAGTTTAGGTCACAGGAAAACACACTGTCTAAATTTATCAAGAAGATTCTTCTCTGTCACGTTCTCGGCGAAATAGGTATATCACTAATCAGGCAATTCCTTTCTTCTGTCTTTTTCACAATTTCACCCGATTATTTCGTCTAACAGTATAGGCCTGCAGTATATTTAAATCAACAAGTCTTCACGCTATTTTTATACGAGAGCTTTTCGGGAAATAAAAAATGATTCGTTGCGAAATGGAAACAACAGTGAAGATCAAAACTGATTTATTTGAAACAGTTAGCCACACTTTCCAGCTGCTTCCGTATATAGTCGCCACTGCGACATAGACATAGGTCATAGCTTTGCACCGACTTTCCAGTTCCGTTGGCATAGAAGGCAGCCTCCTGTGCTTTCCGACAATTTTCTACGCTGGACTGCAGCTCGTTGTCATCGTCGTCAGCGCTTCATTTGAGCAGAGAAGAAAATCAGAGAGACCTATGTCCGGGCTGTATGGTGGGTGATCAAACACTTCCCATCGAAAACGCTGCAGGAGTGTCCTCATGGCCCCTGCTGTGCGCGGCAGAGAGCTGCCAATAAGAAGGAAATAACGTTATGAAGGATAGCGTGAAATCAGGCTAAATCTCTCGGCAGGCACCCATACTTGGCGCCAGATACTATTTTCTAGACATCGTTACGCTCTCACTGTGCACTCAGAACAGAGAAGAGACATATGACGTTGTCTATGGGCATACTAGAGACTCTGCCCAATACATCTGTGCAAAGCTTTCTCGTAGTTTCGCTGTGGTTTCCATTTCAGAAACGATTGTTCCATATTTTCCGAATAGCCCTCGTAAATAAGCTAGACTCACTCAGAAACTTTAAAGCTGAAATTGGCCTATTAAAGCGCAGAAAGTAAGGGAACGTTTTGGAGACAGAGCAGAAGCAGGATAAGGGTGATGAAAGGAATCAGCAGTGGCATTCTCGAAGGTACCATCTCGGTGTTCAATAAAATTATTGCAAGTTTCATCTCAAGCTGATGAAAAGATCGCATCAAGTTGTGTGTCCGAAGTCACTGACTACTTGTTTAGTATTATGCTGTACTGAAACGATACAGGATTTTTTCTTCTACTTGTGTTCATTCTGTAGCACTTGTTTATTTTTGCACTCAACTAGACTTCCGAATACTCATTTCCTGTAAGTCTCGAATTTCAGGTGGAGTACAATTAAACACCTTCGCACAGTGCACCCTTTTTTAACACACAAACTTGAGACTAAACCATTTAAACAATACAGAGAATTTACGAAAATAAATGTGCCACGATAACGTTACGCAAGGGAGGACTTAATCAAGAAAACTGCGTACAATGTTTCTCGGGCTGCAGGCAGGCTCTCTGGGGGCACGCTCATTTCCGAGGCTCATCATTCGCAGGCAGGGCGCAAATTAACTCAATCTGTGCAAACAGCGCCCTCTTCTTAAGGCGCGCACACGCAAGAAATGAGCCGATGAGGAAGTTTGGTCGCGTGCTGCCTCTCTTTCGCGCCTCGCTCCCGTCGCAGCTTCTCGCGATTTCCCCTTCTCTTCCTTTCCCTGTTCCATAAACTTTGCAACTTTAGGCACGGTTCAGCAAATAGTTATCACCGAAGCTGGCGCGTTCAAAGGTGGATGAGATCAGTTCCTTGGCATACCGAACGTTGCATGGCAGCGTATAAACGAAACCGATTTTTGACACCCACCCCATTACCACCATTTACCAGAAATACAGACATATTTCTCTGCCTCGTGATGACTGGGTGTTGTGTGATGTCCTTAGGTTAGTTAGGTTTAAGTAGTTTTAAGTTCTAGTGGACTAATGACCATAGGTGTGCTCAGAGCCAATACAGACATATCTCAACATGACATTAGAGAGGTAGGCAGAGTAATCAAGTGATATCGCTGTAGAGGGCGAAGAAATGTATATATTGATAAGAATACAATAAATACAATCACCGTTCAGTCTTTACGAAGTGTCGATGACATAAATTGGAACCCAATTTGGTAGAACGCAGGTATCGCATTAAAATGATGGAACAGTGGTAGAGAAACCTAAGAACCTTGTCGCTGAAAGCCCTAAGAACAAAAATAAGTTAAATAATTCTAAATTTGTTGCATGATGACTGTGTGACGAGCCCTGCTAATTTAGCACAAAATGCCATAAAAAAATGTTCAAATGTGTGTGAAGTCTTATGGGACTTAACTGCTAAGGTCATCAGTCCTTAAGCTTTATACACTACTTAACCTAAATTATCCTAAGGACAAACACACACATCCATGCCCGAGGGAGGACTCAAACCTCCGCCGGGATCAGCCGTACAGTTCATGACTGCAACGCCTCAGACCGCTCGGATAATCCCGCGCGGCACAAAATGCCATAGACCAACACTGGACATAACCAATGAGGCTAGTGTTCAGATACAATTCGACCACATTTTACTAGTTATGACTGACGGAAAATGTATGGCCTAACGGTTCGGCCGTTACACACTGACCTACAGTTAGATATTAAACATCAAAGACGATGCCACTTTGAACTATTGTTGTAAACAAAGCTTTTCAACAGTTTAGTATGTAAAAATATTGCACGATTTACAGTGTGTTTTAACCATAGTCCTCTTAATTACTTCTCTCTTGTGCAACCAACTCATTCCATCTCACCCTAAATCTGAAGTTTCAGAGCTGAGGTATTGTCGTAAAAATGTTTTATCGTGCACTGTTCTCAGTTTGTACCTGCCAACTGTAACCCTCCAGCTCCATTCACGTTCCACTCGCCGCGAGAACACATTTCGCCTGCGCTATGGTGTGTGTCAATTGGTGATATGTCGCAGCCTGATGGTATTGCAACCGCAGAGTTTTTAATGAAAGTGTGTGCCAGTGGCGGCAGTTTCATTGTCAGCTTGCGTAGCATTCGCATTTGACAAAGCTTTGTCATTTTAAGGATGAGACCCCACGCTGCGAATTGGATTCCATATTCAATTGACAGCTTTCTTACACCAGTGCTATCTTGTTAAGCGCCCCGAGGAAGGCAAGATCATACAACGAAAAGCCAAAATTTACATCTGTGCTCTGTAAATCACTATTAATTGCGTTACCGACAGTACTTTTGACTACACTCGCAGTACCTATAACACGCGTTTGTAATAGCTGCTGTTAGTAAATTTCACCTTCACTGAAACTTCCTGGCAGATTAAAACTGTGTGCCGGACCGAGACTCAAACTCGGGACCTTTGCCTTTCGCGGGCAAGTGATGCAGAGTGAAAATTTCATTCTAGAAACATCCCCCGGGCTAAGCCATGTCTCCGCAATATCCTTTCTTTCAGGAGTGCTAGTTCTGCAAGGTTCGTAGGAGAGCTTCTGTAAAGTTTGGAAGGTAGGAGACGAGGTAATGGCAGAAGTAAAGCTGTGAGGACGGGGCGTGAGTCGTGCTCGGGTAGCTCAGTTGGTAGAGCACTTGCCCGCGAAAGGCAAAGGTCCCGAGTTCTAGTCTCGGTCCGGCACACAGTTTTAATCTACCAGGAAGTTTCATATCAGCGCACACTCCGCTGTAGAGTGAAAATTTCATTCTATTCACCTTTACCGTGTATCCGTGAAATACGTGTGTGAGGTTTAAAAATATTCATAAATACACTGCTGAAAACCGTCCCGTCATTTGTTTAAGTAGATTTTTCTTACTTCGCTTCTTTATTTTATTTGGTTTTATTTTTGTCCTCCAACTGCCCAAATGTTTGGCTAGCAACGTATTTTCAAATAAAACCTACGATGATGAAACTTTTCGGTATATACTTAAATACAGTTTTAAAATTTTATCGTTTCCAGAAGAGTTCTCTATTAAGGATTGAACTTTCGTCTCGTTATGACTGGATCTATTACGGGCGACATCGTATGGGCGGGGCAATACTAAACAATGGGATAGGCTGCACTATAATTACGTCCACGAATACAAAAATGTCTTTTTCTTGTTTTCCCTGCTTGTTGCAGCTTTTGACGGTATTCCCCACGATCCTCCTTTTCTGTCTTGGAGCGTTACGGTTTCTTCTCAACGTAAGAATTACAGCTGTGTGCATGATTCATGAAACTCTGGTGTTTTGTATGAATATTCTCTCGGTCGGGGCAGCCTTATGTCTAGTTTAGTGACTGTCTTTTACGAGGATTAGAACTTAAATAGTGGCAACTATTTATTGACAACCGATACAAAAAGAGTGAGAAGGACGTAAGTCCAGGGAGTATGGTGGATGGTACAGTACTTCCCAGTCCCATCGGTCGAACAGAGCAGCCACAGCTTGCTCTGTATGCGCCCACACATTGTCGTCCAAAACGATGGGTGGGTTGCACAGAAACTGTCGCAGCTTCTTTCGCAAAACTAGTCGCAGATGATGCTCCAAAAACGAGCAGTATTACGAATTAAGTCCTTGTGACTTAGATTTAATTCCGAAGATGAAGGAACCACTTCGTGGCATTCTCTTCAGAACTGTTACAAAGATTCGACAGGCAGCAGACCGCTCCATTCGCACCATCAACAGAACAGGCTCTGCTAACGGTATTCCTTCCACATCGCTGGCAACGGGCTCTAACAACGCTGGTGACTACTTTGAAGGACAGCAACAGGTGCAAACATGTAACTCTTTTGTATCGGTTGTGAATAAATAGTTACTAGTATTTAAAATCCAACCCTCGTAGTTGTTAGTTCGCGGGGTGGAATAATGGGTGCAGCCGAGCAAAAGGTGGGAGAGGTCTGCCTTCCTGAGCAGAAGCTATCCATAATACGGCATATGTGGAGATTTAATTACGTTGAGGATGCCAGGTAGCAGCAGTGGACATTTCTCACTCAGAGTATTAATGTATGCGCAAGGAAAATTTGTAGTCTGAAACCAATACTCTTACGGGAACGAATGACTGAATTCTGAGGAAGTGTCCCCCTCTCGACTGTTTGGAAGTATCCCACTTTTTAGACGATTTATTGGATACACATTTTTTAACTTTGGATTCGAAGTCGTTGCGGGAGACGAACGAGGTATGGACTGCCTTCATTAATGAAGAGCTTTGCTAATTCGTCTGTTGTCCCACCTACTATCAGGTCTGTTTTGTCTCAATGAGTATCACAGGGGTCATTATACACCCTCAAGAAATTTTCTCCGGATGTAGTGGAAGTATTTTAATGAAGTAACACTAAACACACATTACAGTTTTTCAAAGTGATAGTAAGAATTCTATTTTCATAAATACTGTACAAGAAATAAAAAGTGGTAAGGAGTGAAAAAACCATGAATAAACTCTTAATGTGTTGTAAACATAACACTGAACAAAACATCATCGGATATAATTGACTCAGAGAGAGAAAGTCATACATTTAAAAAAAAAAAAAGCTTTGAAAACAACTATTATGGGGTCATATTGTCCTCATGGTTCTAGGAAGGGTACAACAACAGCTGATGCAAGAAACCCTAACACTGAGTACAATATGTTCATTGTTGCAGATGTTTCGTATAACAGCTGTTTAACACAACACCATTCTGATTTCATAAATGTTACATTCAAGAAGCAAACTAACAATTTAAGTTGTGGTCGTATTGACCCCAGTGATACTCAATGCCAAAAACATGAATAAATTTTAACATGCTGTTAATTCAAAAATCAACAAAACATCATTCGATACAAATGACTCAAAGGGAGAAAGTCATATATTTTGAAAATAATAGTTCTGAGAACAATGGAGGCATATATTTCCAGTGTGCTTATGGGGACATATTAACCCTAGTGGTGCTACGTTGGTTATGTTCTATGAATGACTAAAATATCTTTTGACCCGAATAATCTGGATCCTTTAGTTTTTCATGTGACATAGATTAACACTTATATATAAAAGAGCTTTTTTCGTTCTTGTAGTTTATTTTTTATATCAACGACTATCCACTGATCTCAATAAGCTTATTATGATCAACATGTCATTATTCTATGAAAGGCATACGTAAGAGCTTCTCCGGCAGCTAAGATCTTTACCGTAAACCTATGCGATTTAGGGTCCTCTCCTCCTCACTGTGTCGCACTTGTGTCAGCGAATCCTGCATTGCCCTATGATTTCGGCTCATTCGTTCACCGGAACCATTGTAGGACACTCCTTAAGAATGCAATACATAACGCTGAGCCTATCGTTCATCTAGTGCCTGCCTGCTGACTCATCACAGAATTTAGTGCATTCTCTGTTATGGATGATTATGGGATGGGGTAGGATGAAATCGAGAGTTGGTACAACCGTCGTCCTCTCGAGTTTCACCTTGCATGACAACTAACGTTAACGAAATTTTCTTCCACCTTAAGGATAATTTCGGGTCTACTGCCACCGCAGTAGCGCGTGTTAAGAGCCGCGGATGCGAAGGCGGATTCACGAAAAGCAGTAGATTCCAAGTAAGAGATAACAGGCCACATGCGATTTGATATCCTGTCCTCGTTTCTTTTCACATCATGTCCAAATTGCTCTTTCCTTACGGTTTTTATCCTGTTCAACGTTGTATTCCGCGTATAAAAGCCGTCTATATGTTATAAGCAACATCAAACAATGGTATTTTGGCAGATGTTATCACGGCAAAATAATCAGTATATTAAAATTATAAATACAAAAAGCAAGCGTTACGTGAGAGAGAATATAAAGGGAGTGGTGGTGATTTAAAGGACCAAATGAGTGCACCTTTGCTCACAGGACACGACAATTATCGTTTAGTATGTACAGTTAAGTAATAATCTTCTCCTGTGTTTGAGTTTAGCATCTGCAGCGGATCAGTAGAGTGGATGATGTACATTTGTCAAAGCGATTTCTCTGCGAAAAGATGGGAGAGGGTGTTTAGAAATAAATCGAAGTACGACAATTTAGCACCGCAAGCAGCATCAGGAGGATCTGCTGCGAAGGTTTAACTTTTTTACGGTGAGCTTTGCTTAGCAAAAATTCATGAAATCAATTTGACATCTTTATTAAGAATGAATGAATGTAGATATCGAAATATATCCAAGTGTTTGCTTGATTGGTTCAGTAGTTGCCCCAAAAATAATATTATATTCAATCAAATTCAGCATTATACGGTGCACGACATGGAGGAAGAGTTCTTTTTATGATTTTGAGAATTTGCTTAATAACATTTAAAGTGTATTGGTATATCCTTTCCCCTTTACGTACCGACGGATACTGCTTAAGGATTACAATGATCAAAAAGATGTTGAATGTGGAGCAGAGACAGGAAAGTAGTGAGTATTGGGCATATTTTGTGACACGGCAACACGAAGGCCGACCAGTATAATCTAGCAGGTACTGTGCTCCTTGAAACTGGGCTGTTTGAATACAAATATCCATACAGTCATACTGCGACTTTCTAATATCAACCGACAAGTTGTTAACCAAGTGTCACTCAGTAGACAATACTGCATTAAATATTGCTGCACGTTTAACCTCTTAAAGATACTTCGTCCATAACTGAGACTGAGAAAGTTCGATGGCGCGTGAAAATAAATCGAAAACGCACGGCGATAGAACCCTCTTGCTGTGAAGTTCTCCTACTCAAGCTCTTTAAAAATCCACTTAGACCTGAGCTGAAAATAGCCGACGAGTGCCTCTTGAGAAGAGATGCCTTCTATCTTTGTAAGCATGCATGTGGCAGCTCACGCGAACAAATGAATATTCCATGAGAACCAGAAATAACTTCCTAAGTTACTCCATACTTGTAGAAGCTGCGCGTGTGGGTGGTGCACAGGAGTATTTCTGATGGTCGCAAGTGCGGGTGCAAACACGTTAAGTCTATTTGGGGTGCGCCGCAGTGGCGTTTGTTGAGGTTTCGTGCTCATTTAGCTACACGCACGATGCAGTGGTTATTGTCATCCCTGCGTTCCTGCAGCACTTATGAGGCGCTTTAGGCTCGTAAGGTTTCAGCACACATCAGAAAAACATTACGAAAACGAAGATTAGAAATTTCATCGCTGGCGAGATTTCCCCGATACAGCGTGTGCATCAACTCCAGTCACTTAATAAGAAATTAAGAATATAATATTTGCGCGAGTATATTGTACAGTCGTTCATGTCTGAAGCTGGACACGTGAACCCGAATGCAACTCATTACTTGTCTGGCGCCGTAACAGCATGAAAGAAGTTATCAAATATAAATTCTGCCTCGTGTATTTTATTTTAATTAATTTTATTAACTGGCTATTTCAATAAGGTCTTCGCCCACATGTGCTATCACAAAATTAAAGCATACGAAGGATTTAAAAAGTTTTTAAAGGTATATTGACATACTTCCAAACGGAAGTATGAGACTTTTAAAATACTTTATATAATAACTTTTTACGTCCAGCTCGCTTTTAACTACAGTGTCCACATTACTAGCTTTAGTAACTTATTGTCATCTTTAGATGCGATTAATCTACTGACACCGTAATGATTTACAACCATTCCAGTTATGTTCTATGAATATTGTGAAATCATGTAAAATATGTCAATGACTTATATATCTTGTCACCACGTATTAAAAGTGTGTTGCCGCCCGAAGAACGTGGTGCCATGTTAAAGTTGGTACCTCACGACGGAATCACACGTAACTACAGTCGCCGCCTGAGTCACCAGCGAATGAGAGACGTCGGCGTAGACCAGGAACTACCAAACTTCTTCTCTGACGGAACACTTTGAGAATCCTGGTACGTTTATGGAACACCTTGTTTATTTTGAAGGGTAATAAAATTAATGAAATTTTTTTAAAAATTATAAAAAACTGTTTTATTGAGTGATTACTTGAACTTCAAATAATAAATAATAACACAGAAATCGCAACAAATTTTTAAAAATGTTGAAAGACACCACCATGTTATTAATAATATTTCGCAAAGAACTCATTCACTTTCCGCGGCCATAGTTTGGGACACACTGGCGCAGACATGCCCTCGAGAGATTCCATACGCCGCTGCTGCTGGAAGAGTACTTAATGTCAGAGCGCAGAGAGCAGCCCAATCTGTAATCATCGCTTGCGACGACAGTTTCGTCTTACTTCAGATCCAACAGCGCGAGTTATATTAGAAATCAGAACTATATCGAAGTTTATACTCAACTAGCTTAACGCCCGCTGCATCGCTCACGAAGAGTGTATGGCCTGCAGAGATTTTGTTTGTTTGCTTTCATTTAATCAAATTTTTATGTTGTTCACAAATTGTGACATCATCTAAGCTTTTCTCCTTTATTAAGGCATTATAAGCATGGTCTTTTCCCAATGTATTTCTACCCAAAAAGCGATTCTAGTAGCTGGAGTCCAATGTTTCTGTTAATTATGCCTTTTGCGTTCTCGTGCAGAACCTAGCAAATATTTCTTTACATCTATCTGAGAAGTGAAATAACAATTGTCATAAATTTAGCTTTAACATTTTTTCAAGGTAACAAAATATTTTCTTAAGAATTTTAATCCCCTATTACACTCGCTTTGGGGCTGAAATCATAGAAGCATTAAAAGACGCATTTTTTTATTTGTAACCGAGAAGTAAAATACCAATTGTTATACACGTAGCCTTCAGAATCCTTTAGTAGTTCTTTATTAATTGTTTATTTTCAAAAAAACTTTGCCCTACTATTTAACCCCCTTAGGGCTGAACTTCCAAAAATGATGATACACGTATTTTTTATTTTCTGTTTGAGAAACCGAACACCAGTTCGTACTTCTAGCTTCAAAATTCTCTTAACAGCAACATAAAAAAAAACTTCATTCCCAGTTGCACCTGCTTAGGGTTGGAATTTCGAAATATCCCTTCTTAAACGACGCCTGCAGTAAATCTACTCCAAATATCAAGTTTATATCCGTAGCAGTTTGGGCTTGGCGATGATGAGTCAGTCAGGGCACTGTCTTTCATGTACAGAGATTGTACGTTGAGAAGAGTCAATCATTTTGTATAGTATCATTGTGTGACAACGAGTTCAGCGACGGCAACAAATACATAGATATTCTTGTGGATATGAATTGTTTCCAAGTAAAGTGTTTCAGATTTTTCAAGTTTTAATAAAGTGTTCTAATATTTTGGTGTGTTGTAGTATCTACCCGACATCCTACAGAAGTACATCTTGGCTTGCCAGAATTCACTATAATGCCGAAGCTAATGTCTCAAGCGGTTTCTTCGTCCTGCACTACAAAAAGAGAGTGAAATATACTATATGATTAAATACGTTTATATGAAATGTAATGGTGATAAAACAAGGAAATTATCTAAATGAATATGTGATAAGTCGATTTAAGCCACGAAACATTGTGAAACAATTACGTTAATCTCCAAAGGTATAGGATCCGACAGCCTGGAATTATTCTTTTGAAAATTAATAGGTTAAACATTTAACTTACTAAAGAAAACGGTGGTATGGCAGCAACATCAGCTGTAACGTTTGGAAGAGTATGAAAGAGACGGCTGAAGTACTTTCATTATTGTTAACACTACAAATTCACTGCATAACATCACAGTAAAATATGCCTCACTGTGCAACAAAACGTTGACATCGATGACACGATATTTATCCTCGTCCAGATAAATTGTGAAATTCTTTTTAAGGAGAAAACAAACTTTCATTTCATTAGAAGAAATATCCTTAAAGGAGCAGTATGTTCTCTTTGAAGCGTTGTAAATGATGTAGTACTGCTATTAGGTTCATGTGACACTCTACTCTCATTGACGTGGAGACGTGACACTGGCAGAAAGGGACTATCGTGTTTGGAGGTGCCCATGGCCACATCATGAATGCAGTTGGTGTATAAATACACACTGTCCAACGTTTCTACAAAGTATGGTGTACCACTCGCAGCCATGTAACGTGGAATGGGAACGATGGTCTTAAAAAGCTCCTGCAGTGCTGCATGAAATAGACATTTGGAGACGGTTATTTAGAAAACAGCCACTGTGTGTGGAGTGAAGCGACGGACCATTGGGGCACTTAACCCTCAGTGTTTGGAGGGTGTAGTTAAAGCCAGAGGAGGTTCTTTAATGTTTTAGTGATCTTTTTCATACCATGAAATGCGTCCGCTCATGAGGTTACCGTTAACATGAACCAGCATGTCAACATTCTCGCTGACGAAGTGTTTCCCTTTAATCTAAATTGGCACGTTGAGTATGCAGTGGGCATCCGTGTCTTCTAAGGTGACAAAAGCTGTATTCACAGGGCTGCACGCATCCGTTCCTTTTTCTACCGGAAACTCAGGCACCCTTCTGACCCTTAACTGATACTCTTAATCAGATACATTACTGCTATATAAAATGTCTGGAACTGCTTGGAAAAGTGGGTCAAACTCCAGAAATTTTCAATTTATATAGCTTAAAATACTATCTCTGCGCTAGGAACTGTAAATTAAGATGCCTTACTCTGCCCGATCGTAGAGTTTCTTTCCTTTAGAAGCTCGCTATAAGTGTGAGCGTCAAACTGGCATTTCTGTCTCAACTGGAGGGCTTAATGCACCAATTTCTTGCACAGAAGGTTTGCCACGATATGCTGCGATAAAAGTTCATTCATTAATACAACATCTTCTTTCTATGTCGGCTCAGTATTACTGCTACCATTATGAGGGCCAGAATCCAATATTCTTAATTATTTACTAAAGTCGCATTGTACTAAAATGATTCAGTGAATGGTTAAACAAAAACATACAATACGCAGTAAGTTTTCCTCCAATTCTGAAATTAAGTAAAGAGGTGTAATTCTAATCTATTTCTATAATGAGATATATGTACTTTTTTTTTTTTTTTTTTGGCAGACACTCAAAAGTAAGTTATGTGAGTGAACTTAAGGCTTAATGAGACAAGGATTCCAACGTGTGGCCGTGCGGTTCTGGCGCTCCAGTCCGGAACCGTGGGACTGCTACGGTCGCAGGTTCGAATCCTATCTCAGGCATGGATGTGTGTGATGTCCTTAGGTTAGTTACGTGTAAGTAGTTCTACGTTCTAGGGGACTGATGACCTAAGATCTTAAGCCTCATAGTGCTCAGAGCCATTTGAACCATTCCATCGTGTTAGGAGTTACCGCATGGTTTGAGGCGTCATGTCACGGACTGCGCGGCCCCTTCCGCCGGAGGTTCGAGTCCTCCGTCGACAATGGGTGTGTGTGTTGTTCTTAGCATAAGTTAGTTTAAGTAGTTTATAAGTCTAGGGACCGATGACCTCAGCAGTTTGGTCCCTTAAGAATTCACACATATTTGAACCAGCGTGTTTCTTCCAGTGCATTGCGTCCTTGGATAGTACTTCTAAGCTTCTTTCCAGTACCTAATCTCTGATGTCATTTTGATTTTAGGTAACTTCATTTGTTGTCGCAGAAATTTCTGCTTCATTTCAACTTTCCTATTTCTAATTACGGACAATAGTGAATATAACGACCATTCGTATTTTAAGAGTGTACGTTTTGCACAAAAAACCAAATACTTCAAATCTTCCTAGCTTTAGTGACAACGTACTGTTCCTTTCTCCCGATGTTATATCAGTACAAGATATCTGTGTCTCTACCTTTAGCACATTAATAAGTACTCAAATAATAAGATATATTCAGTTAAAAATTTATTTCAGCTTTGCCTCATCATTCCTGGACAAAGTTACTGCTTTCTGGAACTTTATCTATGAGTTTCCACTGAAACTCTCAGTTTATTATTGCTTCCGCAACAGATTTCAGTACTTCCGCTGTTTGTTTTAAGAAAACGTTGTAACCGATAAAAACATTTTCGAGTGTTGTTAACCATTTAAAATTATCGTTAGCAGACCATCAGCTGCACTTTGAGTCTTTGTTCCTCTCCATATGGTGATGGCATGCATTTCTCAGAAAATAATAATTAGGAAAGAGATAATGTACTTGTTGACTTATATTACAGTACATTGCTGCAAGAAGTTAATGTACTACATTCTCCGGCTGAGACATAAATGAAAATCTGACGCTGACACCAATAGCGAGAAAAATAAATACTAACGGGTGCAGTAAGGGATCTTAAAACTTTGCATGAGACATAGGACTTTGAGGACCATGCGGGAAGTTAAAGGAGTTGTGTGTCGACATTGGAGGTCATAAGAGCCCTGCGTGCCATTGGGAATACGTTTCAGTTAGTTTTGCAGTGGTTCGTGTAGAGGTTGTGGCCTCGTCGTTTCAAGGTAAGGTAAAATATAATAAATACTAATGGGCCATTTCGGCCCACATATCATGCAAAGGATTAATTGACAGTTTTTAGCCGGCCGCGGTGGTCTCGCGGTTCTAGGCGCGCAGTCCGGAACCGTGCGACTGCTACGGTCGCAGGTTCGAATCCTGCCTCGGGCATGGATGTGTGTGATGTCCTTAGGTTAGTTAGGTTTAAGTAGTTCTAAGTTCTAGGGGACTGATAACCACGGCAGTTGAGTCCCATAGTGCTCAGAGCCATTTGAACCATTTTGACAGTTTTTAGCGTAGTTATAGTGTTTTCAGCGACATAAATTATAAGTCTATGAAGTACGTAATTACAATCGTATGGCGCCAACCCTGGTAGCTGTATTTCTAAAAGAACAATAGTTAATTTATTTCGTGATACAATCACATGTATACTTTTGATTGACAAATCAAACCATCGTATTCAAAAATGGTTCAAATGGCTCTGAGCACTATGGGACTTAACTTCTATGGTCATCAGTCCCCTAGAACTTAGAACTACTTAAACCTAACTAACCTAAGCACATCACACAACACGCAGTCATCACGAGGCAGAGCCATCGTGTTCAGATCAATATGCATCAATATAGTCTTAGTCTCATGGAGGAACACGCATTCACATTAACGTAATTACACTGAAAACGCTGGTCCTTAATGAAACTAAGACTAAAATGCTGTAAATTGATCTGAAGGCGATTAGTTGGTACTGTTGAAACCGATCATGTAGGAATGTAAAAGAAGAAATAAATAAAATCTGTTGAATTTTATTTGATTTTAAGTGGTAGTGATGTTTGAGGTCACAGTCTGTTTGCATGAGTGGAACTGCAGTACAGTGTAGCAGAGTTTGTGTGTACATAATGCAAGTATCTTTTTTTTTTTTTTCATCCAACTCGTCACTCGTTAGGAGCGATAGTCTTTCGCCAAGCACGTCAAACACTGATTTGCTGTCGTGAGTAGCTATTCGTGCATGGGTCACTTTCCAATTTGTTTCTCGACACATTAAAGAAAGGATACCCTTAACTATCAATTTCAGAAATTATTCTAGTATACTATTGCAGAATGACCGCTGAAATTACTGACAGTCTGAAACTGCATTAAAACCCATGTCAGGAGTGGGACAGAGGTACCAGCAAACAAGCTTTCAGTCCTTTGAATGCGCGGTCTCGAATGGAACAGGAAGTCGACTATAGTCTCCGAAAACTAACATCTTAGTTCGAGTCCGGGTCTAGCATACAGTTCTGTTCACGACTCACACCCAAATCTCTCCTTTCCAATGGCCGTGTTCCTACGGCAATTTATCTGAAGACTTCCTTCTAATCTACTGAAATCTTCAGACAGTCATTAAAATTACCTAGAGCCCAATGCGTACCGCGCAAGTGAAATGGGAAGCAGATCAACGCCCAAAGCGATACGTAGTTTTACAATGGCTCAATGATTCATTACAGCTGATGCTCAGCTGTGAGTATGCTGCTTCCTAAAATAGGACGCTTGCACTGAGAAAGCATCTCAGGCCTTTGACTAAAGTCTGTCTTTGACAATTTCTCATCTCCGCAGATTCTACGATCAGCTGGCATATCAGCACCATCCCATCCAGGGAGGGAGATCAGTGTTGAACGTTCCGTCGACGATTTCATTATAAACGGAGCACAAGCTCTGGTATGTCCAGGTTGCATACATTTCTAAGAAACTGTATCGGGATTTACCTTAATCGATGTATTTAATTCACTGAAACCATCCAAGGTCATCTGTCGTAACCTTGTTGGAAAAAAAGTGGCATTCGCCTACATTGATTGGAGGTCACAGAACCTAAATCACGTTGGCGGGGCGAGAAACTCCTCCCGAATGCTAAATAAGTTATTTATTACTTCACTACATAACTATGTTACTTGCTAACACCGACAATACAAATGGGAAAAAATGTTGTGATGGACGAGGAAACAGCTGAAACAGAAAACACTTTCCGAGTGGTACATGATCTATTCTGATTACTAGATTCATATTGAGGGCAGTGTCCTCCTCTTCTAAATTTCAGAAGCCCCTGCGTCTAGCGGTTTTCCAAACTGATCCACCGAAGAAATCGTCTTGTGTACTGCTAACAGGGAAGAAAGCGGAAAGCCGCGGGAAAAATGAGCGAGCTAGAAATCCCGCGAGGCGGCACCTGCAATATTCAGCGTCGGCAGAGCGCCGCCAAATGAACTTGGCCGCCTGTTGAAGCTGCTTGTTAAACCCCACAGCCCGGGGCCCCTCTTCTCCACGAGGGTCACAGTGACTCCTCAAGGGTTAGTCCTAACTCACGTGTTACCGCCCGTCGCCTCCGGCTGGCTTAGCGAAGAATGCGCACAGCAGGGTGCTAATGAGACTTTTCCCTGGTGTGCGGACGCCTTAAGCTGCTCAGATCATTTGCTGGTCGCCCGAATTTTTGCCCTTTCTGTTTTACTCATTCGGGCAGCTTTCCTAACGTACTAAATTCGTCTTTGATGGGTGGGAACTTCCGAATGTGTCTGTTATTACAATGTGGAAAAACGAGCAAAAATAAGAAACACCGAAACCAATAACATTTTCGTTGAATAAATTATTTATTTAACTGCTAGTTTCTGATCTAATACCATCTTCTGGAGGTAGAATTCATTTGTCTTGCAAATTAGATATAGTTTTTGCTGCAGATAAAGTGTTATTGGCCAATGTCTTTCATGTCAGTATTCCACAGAATACGTTCCTTTCACAAAAAAAAAAAAAATTCTTGACGATGACACTTTATTCATACCATGTAGGCATATAATAAACTGATCACTCCAGAACTTCATAACAATGAATTATATCAGTGTGACGTACATGCAGTCAGTAAGTAAAAATGGTTCAAATGGCTCTGAGCGCTATGCGACTTAACTTCTGAGGTCATCAGTCGCCTAGAACTTAGAACTAATTAAATTTAACTAACCTAAGGACATCACACACATCCATGCCCGAGGCAGAATTCGAACCTGCGACCGTAGCGGTCGCTCGGCTCCAGACTGTAGCGCCCAGAACCGCACGGCCACTCCGGCCGGCTCAGTAAGTAAACCTGTAATGTACACTCCTGGAAATTGAAATAAGAACACCGTGAATTCATTGTCCTAGGAAGGGGAAACTATATTGACACATTCCTGGGGTCAGATACATCACATGATCACACTGACAGAACCACAGGCACATAGACACAGGCAACAGAGCATGCACAATGTCGGCACTAGTACAGTGTATATCCACCTTTCGCAGCAATGCAGGCTGCTATTCTCCCATGGAGACGATCGTAGAGATGCTGGATGTAGTCCTGTGGAACGGCTTGGCATGCCATTTCCACCTGGCGCCTCAGTTGGACCAGCGTTCGTGCTGGACGTGCAGACCGCGTGAGACGACGCTTCATCCAGTCCCAAACATGCTCAATGGGGGACAGATCCGGAGATCTTGCTGGCCAGGGTAGTTGACTTACACCTTCTAGAGCACGTTGGGTGGCACGGGATGCATGCGGACGTGCATTGTCCTGTTGGAACAGCAAGTTCCCTTGCCGGTCTAGGAATGGTAGAACGATGGGTTCGATGACAGTTTGGATGTACCGTGCACTATTCAGTGTCCCCTCGACGATCACCAGAGGTGTACGGCCAGTGTAGGAGATCTCTCCCCACACCATGATGCCGGGTGTTGGCCCTGTGTGCCTCGGTCGTATGCAGTCCTGATTGTGGCGCTCACCTGCACGGCGCCAAACACGCATACGACCATCATTGACACCAAGGCAGAAGCGACTCTCATCGCTGAAGACGACACGTCTCCATTCGTCCCTCCATTCACGCCTGTCGCGACACCACTGGAGGCGGGCTGCACGATGTTGGGGCGTGAGCGGAAGACGGCCTAACGGTGTGCGGGACCGTAGCCCAGCTTCATGGAGACGGTTGTGAATGGTCCTCGCCGATACCCCAGGAACAACAGTGTCCCTAATTTGCTGGGAAGTGGCAGTGCGGTCCCCTACGGCACTGCGTAGGATCCTACGGGCTTGGCGTGCATCCGTGCGTCGATGCGCTGCGGTCCGGTCCCAGGTCGACGGGCACGTGCACCTTCCGCCGACCACTGGCGACAACATCGATGTACTGTGGAGACCTCACGCCCCACGTGTTGAGCAATTCGGAGGTACGTCCACCCGGCCTCCCGCATGCTCACTATACGCCCTCGCTCATAGTCCGTCAACTGCACATACGGTTCACGTCCACGCTGTCGGGGCATGCCACCAGTGTTAAAGACTGCGATGGAGCTCCGTATGCCACGGCAAACTGGCTGACACTGACGGCGGCGGTGCACAAATGCTGCGCAGCTAGCGCCATTCGACGGCCAACACCGCGGTTCCTGGTGTGTCCGCTGTGCCGTGCGTGTGATCATTGCTTGTACAGCCCTCTCGCAGTGTCCGGAGCAAGTATGGTGGGTCTGACACACCGGTGTCAATGTGTTATTTTTTCCATTTCCAGGAGTGTACTTTTAGCAGTAGTTTGACTGAATTCCACCGTCTTTAACCCAAACACAGTACCAACCGGCTGACAAATGCTCCTATTGGAGCACAAAAAAGGCTAATATGATCTTGTTTTATAGTGCTGACTGAAAAGTGGTGTACCAGGTGCCTCATTCCACCTTCCTCAGCACCTTTAGAATCTTTCTCAAACATTTTGGCATGTGAACATATTCGCGCCCTTTGTAACATGCAACATCTCAGTTCTACAAGCTCTCCTAACTGTAGCCGCCGGCTGGAGTGGCCGAGCGGTTCTAGGCGCTACAGTCTGAAACCGCGCAATCGCTACGGTCGCAGGTTCGAATCCTTCCCCGGGCATGGATGTGTGTTATGTCTAAGTTAGTTTGATTTAAATAGTTCTAAGTTCTAGGGGACTGATTTTAGTGTCACCGCCAGACACTACACTTGCTATGTGGTAGCCTTTAAATCGGCCGCGGTCCGGTAGTACACGTCGGACCCGCGTGTCGCCACCATCAGTGATTGCAGACCGAGCGCCCCCACACGGCAGGTCTAGAGAGACTTCTTAGCACTCGCCCCAGTTGTACAACCGACTTTGCTAGCGCTCTCATTTGCCGAGACGATAGTTTGGCATAGCCTTCAGCTACGTCATTTGCTACGACCTAGCAAGGCGCCATTATCAGTTGCTATTGATATTGTGAAGCATGTACCGTCAAGAGCGACGTTCGTCATTAATGGATTAAAGTTAAGTATTCCACCAGCCACGTCAGTTTTTCTAAATTCTAATTTCCTTGTCCTGTTCCAGACCTCACGCCAGCCTGCGTGAGCTAAATCGCGTGCCTTTCGGCCTCCTCTAGTAACACGGTGTTGGCTCTCCTGCCAACCACAACACTGATGACCTCAGAAGTTAAGTCCCATAGTGCTCAGAGCCATTTGAACAATTTGAACTGTAGCCGCACGGGGTAGCAGCTCGGTCTTGGGCGTCTTGCCACGGTTCACACGGCTCTCCCCGTCGAAGGTTCGAGTCCTCCCTCGAGCATGGGTGTTTGTGTCGACCACAACGTAAGTTAGTTTAAGTTAGGTTAAGTAGTGTGTAGGCCTACGGACCGATGACCTCAGCAGTTTGGTCCCATAGGAACTTACCACCACCACCACCACCACCACCACCACCACCACCATCCTAACGGTAACTCGCTCAAACCCATTGGGCAATCGCTGAGAGTCACACACACTTATCCATTCCCACTTGCCCAACCTCACTCACTCATTCAACTCAACTTACCATCATTAGCTCTTTCTGTCTCTGTAACAGCCACTGTCTCTTGTCTCACAACTAGTCTCCTGCATTCTGTCCTACTACTACTACTACTACTACTACTGTCTCCTCTTAGTGTCGCTGTCTCTTTTGCTCTATCTTACTGTTAATATCTCATCATTCCTACCCACTATTGATACCCCTTCTCACAGTCACTATATCTCTCTTCTTCATTGTCATTGCCATAGACTTTGTTTCTCGTTATCACTGGCTCCCACTTACTTCCGCATTTTCCTTAACTTTTTTCTCAGCACGGTTCTGTCACTCAACGATGTTCCACAGCAACTATCTCCCACTCTTTCTCACACACTACCATTGTCTCTTTCTCTCTTTCTACACCACAACCAGTGTCTGCTCTCTTCCAGTATTTTTTACTTTTCCGTCTCTTTCCCATTGCCAGTGTCTCCTACAAAAATGGTTCAAATGGCTCTGAGCACTATGGGACTCAACTTCTGAGGTCATCGGTTCCCTAGAACTTAGAACTACGTGAACCTAACTAACCTAAGGACATAACACACATCCATGCCCGAGGCAGGATTCGAACCTGCGACCGTGGCGGTCGCTCGGTTCCAGACTGTAGCGCCTAGAACCGCTCGGCCACTCCGGCCGGCGCTTAACAGCACTCTCCTGAGTTTATGTTTAGATACTATGACGATGTGCTGTGTCTGGAGATTAGTCTAGGGCAATACGATGAAAGTCGGTACCGTAATATGAATTTAAGTATCATCCTCCACATTAAATACGATATACGAGTTCGCCATGGAAATAAAAACTAATGTAGGGGAAGGATCCATGCGCGCAAATTACTCCGACCGAACCAATACTGTATAAAGGAGTAAGAGCGAAATGCACTATACAGCAACGTTTATACCCAAATGGATCCAAAACAAGAGTATGTTACTAGCAATAACACGAAGGCACCAACTGCTGAAGCACTCCACGCAATGAGATGATTCGCTAGGCGGCTTCCTGTAGCACACGTTGCAGGAAACAACTGCATGGTGGGCAGCCGGGCTTAGACGTCCAGCTAATTTTATATATACCCTTTTGCATTTATCTACACAGACGTATTAAAGATTACTACACCACAATGTTCTTCCTCTCCATTTCGACTGTGCTAAGTTCTTGTCAATCTCAAGGTCCTTAGACATGAAGTTTTAGCTTTAATTCTGTTGAACAGGAATGGGGTACACAGTTACTCCTGAGCTGATGAAGGAATCGATAGATACTCTTTTGCAATAGAGAAGCTATGGTGATCTTTAACCACAATGCTCAGATGGCGACTCTCCCAAGTGATGTTCGTTATGGGATCGATTAAGAGTAATTCATTAAGTGTACCGTGCAATGAGAGTCACCACTAGGACCACTTTATTAAGTCGTCAGAACTTTTTCCTTCACATTTTCTATCTAAACCCTTCGTTATGTTTAGGGTACAAAGTATTAATCGTCCACGACGTTTCTGTACTGCTGAGGCCTTCGTGCGTCAGATCGAATGGTGTCGATGGAATATTGCACTATTTCGATAGGGCATCTAGTGCTCAGCACTTTGACTTCTGGAGGGAAACGTCATAGGGTTAGGGCCGCGCACTTTCAACAATGGTCAACACAACAGCCTGAAGCAACTAACAGGTACTTCATCGAAGTATTGGTGATACACATGAGCCTAAAAATTAAATACATTTTTGTTTTTAATATGTCATTTACTTTCTTGAGTGGTTCACTCAATATAGGGAGAAGAGGGATGTGCGGCAAGTACCCACGTTGAGCTATTTAAAATTATTTAGCACACAGGATTGCACAGTTAGTTCAGTCATGGAGCGTCCTGTAGTTCAAACAATGGCGCAAGTTGGTTTTTTCCACGCACAGAATTCTTAAAAATACAGTGAGATACATATCATTGAATGCAGAATCTTTGTACTTGTGGTACAACATCCACAGAGCCTGAAGGTTACACTCGTACGTATTATAAACCGTTGAACAATCGCTTGTGTACTATCATACGTGTAGTATCGTAATAAATCTTGACCCAGGTACCACGATAAAGGGATCTTAGTTCTTACTGCATAATAACCATGAACTTGCATCAACATCTTCCCCCACCGTGCTCTCGGGAAGTCTACTCAGATTTTTAGCTGGAGGCACTGAAGAAAATTCTGAATGTACACAGTTAATCGCGGATTCCGACGTCGCCCGCCGTTGCTGGCGCGTCCTCTCAAGGTCTTCCTCCAGCAGGAGGCATGCATGCCAAGCGGAGATTCGCTGCTTCTCAGTCTGATCGTCAAAACACAAACAACCTTTACCATTAAGGATTTCACGCTGGCCTTCCCGTAGAAAACAAACGATGAAATTTCTTACTTCGAAGATTCACAAAACTCATATTATTCAGTATCTTCTACATAAAATTCGAACATTAAAAGTAGACACCACACAGATGGAAGGCACTGCAGGTGGGCAGTTAATTACATCAAGTCCATCTTATTTGCTCATCGTTCGCAAGTGGCGAAGTACGTTTTACAGTTACTTTTGTACTCGTTAAACTAACTAACCAAAAACATCGTTGCACACGAGAGTAGTTTTTTCTACCTTCGAAAAAAGTAGATGAGATTGCTCAGTGGGAACACTATACTAAGCTAGTCAGCGTTTCCACAGACAGAGGACACCAGTTATGCTACTTCGTGACAACACAGGCTTTCTGTGAAAAATTAACTTTTCTCAAGAAATTAATTTTCTTTGAAAACTTGAGTCGTTTCATGAACGGTGACATGAACAGTTTTAATTATTAAATAGGTGCATTACAAAATTAATGAGTATTCAAATAATTATACTCACGTAAAACCTGAAATAAGAAAGTTTTTTCGATCCTTTTCATTTAATTTTACAATTTGATACTTATTTAACAATTTTACTTTATATTCTATCAGTCTCTGAGTGTATGTCCTTACTGCAGAATATTAGGGCATTAATTCTACAGAAGTCAAATTTCAGTGGGGTTAAATCGCTGATTTCTGTCTTATGTTACGTAATTTGATGGGAGAATGTACTAAAAAGTTCACGATGACGCGAGTGTCAGACAGACAATCAGAGGCTGAAAGGTCAGAGTATTAATTCTGACGAACCGTATTGCTTCGCCTCACATTTATTCAAACAAAAACAACAGTTACTTTCCACTAACAGAAGCATACTATTTACGTTGTGCTCTCCTGCACTTATGTTTGGATACATATGACGATGTGCTGTGCCTGTAGATCAGTCTAGGGCCATAGGATAAAAGTCGATACTGTAATAAGAATTTAAGTATCATCCTCCAGATTAAATACGATACACGAGTTCGCCATGGAAATAAAAGCTAATGTAGGGTAACGGTTCATGCGTGCAAATTATTCCGAGAGAATTATCTTTAACACTTAATATGTTTAACACTAACGTGTTAAACATGGCTAAATTTAAAACCAAATATAAAGGCAGCCAAATACTTTACGTACCAGACTGGGGATTTAGTTGGATGTATCCAAGAATTATTTCACTTACTTTTAACTCTAACTCTTTCGCATTCTTCTATCACCGAGATAGTACCGTGACAATTTGTCTGAAAAAACTGTCGGTTGTTGGTTTAACAATTGCTTTCAAATTTCTAATGAGACTCCGTATTTTGCTGTCGACAGGATGCCGGCGTCAATCATGAAATAAAATTTATAGTGCGCTTAACACGAACGGCTGTTTTTAACTAGCCACATGCATTTTCGTGAGCACTCATGTTACCGCGTCACAGCTTTAAAATATCCAATATTCGTCTGGAACACTGACAAAAGTCTTGAAGCTTTTACAACTGTATTTGACAATACACCAAAATGACAGCATACGAATGGCAGAACCAGACAGGCTACAGATCCTGATCACAACTGCTTATCTATTAGCCCCAATACACTAGTTTCATTACCACTTCCTTCATTTCCTTAATAAAGAAATACGAGTTGTTGGGCGAACTTCTATTCTAGTGGCTGATTCTCAATTATGATTTGTTAAAGTAGCACCTAACACTAGATGGTGATGCGGGAGACGCCGTTAATATAGAATATTCAGGAGGAGAACCTCCCATGTTGGGAAGACAGTGGCCGTGTTTTATTGTGAAGTGGTAGCGCACCTTGCAATAGCATTCCTCTCCACTTACGCAGTCCCAACATTACCTTGGCTGCTACAGGTGACGTCCCTGACACCTACGGCGCCTTCATTCTGGTAAACTGAAGACACTAATTTCTGTTCTGAATCATAATCTACCCGAAGATACGAGACTGTTCGTCTGCTGCAGGCAATGACGTCCCATTAAAAACTCTTTTTGAGATCTTTCCCCCCTTTGAAAAAAAAAATCACTTTACTACTCACGAGAAGAAATACATCATCCCACCAAGCTGTATTTTAAAGTTGTACTTTGTTAAAACACAGCCTCATGGAATGACGTGTCTCTTCAAATTTACCGAAACTTGTGTGTAAACCGAGAGGAAACTATCAAAAAGTTCATGAGGAATTTCCTGCCACAGTATATCCTGCTACAGTCTGTTTCTCCGTGTTGAGCGTTCCCAGTGCTGCTTGTGAGCAGTCCACTTCGGAAACTCTTCTATCCCGGGATTTGGTACACCACTTTAACACTATACTTAGCTTTGGACGTGGCTCTACATGCCTCAGATATTGCTCAGTCTAATAGTGTCGCTTGATGACTGCGCGGCTAAGATTTAAATCAGAAAATTAAGCGTCCTTCGATTTGATTTCCAGTCGGGCCTGGGAGTATCTTGGAACAGTGAACATATTTCTCCCTGTTAATGTTTTCTGTTATGAAAATCCTCTCCAGGTAAAACTAATTTTTCCTGAATTTGTCAGTTTTGTTTGGAGTGACACGTGTGTGGAAATGGAATGTGTTGACATTTCTGCGTAGTGCAAGGCACTTCTACATCTACATCCATACTCTGCAATCCACCTGACGGTGTGTGGCTGAGGGTACCCTGAGTACCTCTATCGGTTATC
The DNA here is from genome assembly GCF_023897955.1 of Schistocerca gregaria. Taxonomy (NCBI): domain Eukaryota; kingdom Metazoa; phylum Arthropoda; class Insecta; order Orthoptera; family Acrididae; genus Schistocerca; species Schistocerca gregaria. Next base: position 548,220,933 of record NC_064931.1, read on the forward strand.
CTTTCTATTCCAGTCTCGTATTGTTCGTGGAAAGAAGGATTGTCGGTATGCTTCTGTGTGGGCTCTCATCTCTCTGATTTTATCCTCATGGTCTCTTCGAGAGATATACGTCGGAGGGAGCAATATACTGCTTGACTGAAGGTATGTTCTCGAAACTTCAACAAAAGCCCGTACCGAGCTAGTGAGCGTCTCTCCCGCAGAGTCTTCCACTGGAGTTTATCTATCATCTCCGTAACGCTTTCGCGATTACTAAATGATACTGTAACGAAGCGCGCTGCTCTCCGTTCGATCTTCCCTATCTCTTCTATCAACCCTATCTGGTGCGGATCTCACACTGCTGAGCAGTATTCAAGAAGTGGGCTAACAAGCATACTGTAAACTACTTCCTTTGTTTTCGGATTGCTTTTTCTTAGGATTCTTCCAATGAATCTCAGTATGGCATCTACTTTACCGACGATCAACTTTATATGATCATTCCATTTTAAATCACTCCTAATGCGTACTCTCAGATAATTTATAGAATTAACTGCTTCCAGTTGCTGACCTGCTATTTTGTAGCTAAATGATAAGGGATCTATCTTTCTATGTATTCGCAGCACATTGAGATTCAATTGTCATTCCCTGCACCATGCGTCAATTCGCTGCAGATCCTCCTCCATTTCAGTACAATTTTACATTGTTACAACCTCTCGATACACCACAGCATCATCTGTAAAAAGCCTCAGTGAACTTCCGATGTCATCCGCAAGGTCATTTATGTATATTGTGAAAAGCAATGGTCCTTTGACATTCCCCTGCGGCACACCTGAAATCACTCTTACTGAGGAAGACTTCTCTCCATTGAGAATGACATGCTGCGTTCTGTTATCTAGGAACTGTTCAGTCCAATCACACAATTGGTCTCATAGTCCATGTGCTCTTACTTTGTTCATTAAACGACTGTGGAAACTGTATCGAACTGCTTGCGGAATTCAAGATACACGGCATCTACCTGTGAACCCGTGTCTATGGCCCTCTGAGTCTAGTGGACGAATAGTGCGAGATGGGTATCACACGACCGTCTTTTTCGAAACCCATGCTGAATCACCTAGACCTCGGGCTGAGTTATCGGTCTGACTCCACGACCATGTTTTGTAAGTGCACGTGTATGGTATTGACAAAAAGCAACTCATTCCAGCAAGAGACATAGGCTCCGCATAAGTGTGTCTCCCTACGAGTGTTCCAACCACGTCTTCTTTCCGGCTGGCTGCGTGATCCCGTTCTCAGCTCGGTGTAAGGTAATACCAAACCACTCTCAATAGGAACTTGCTCTGCAAAGCACAGTGGGTATCAGGAAGCCCACCGCGTGGATGAGCATTACGCATCTAACCCGATCAGAGTGAAAACAGTAACGTTATTGTAATCGTGGGACTCACGTGGTTACTAATATTTAAGTATCAGGGGCGGCCAAAAAGTTTCCGTTTGAGGGCGTTGCTGCAGCGTATACGCAGCATAGCGCGACTCCGATGTGCGTATACAAGCAGCGACATATAGGCAAGGGATCAGTGTGCCATTCGTGTCGTTCCGACGTGCGAGAGTAAAATGCGGAATCGTGAACTGTAGCGATTTTGTTACCAAATGTGTCTAAACAGGGCCAGCGTGCTGTTATTGTGTTCTTGGCTGCCGAAGGACAACCACATGTAGAAATTCATCGAAGAATGAGAAATATGTATGGAGCAGCACGTGTATCGAAAACCACCTTTGTGGAATGGTGCGTCTAGAGATGTTACTGCATCATGATAACGAACGTACCCATATAATGAATGTCGTAACGCAGAAGCTACGTCAATTCAAGCGGGAGACATTCGAGCACCCGTCCCATAGTCCTGTTCTCCCACCATTCGATTATCGAGATTTCAGTTTCTTAAACAAGACTTGAGGGTTGACGACTCCTGTCAGATGAGAATGCGCAACATGGAGTTAATGACTACCTCGCGCAGCGGGACACGGTGTTTTAGCAAACGGGTATCTTCGACCTGGTGCGTTGGTGGGATGATTGCCTCGGTGCTCACGGCGATTCTGCCTGATACGCCAACCGATTCTGGTTCTGAGAGACCTACGAACGTAAACTTTTTGATAGTCTCTTATAACACGTTTTATATAACCAGGATAATAGAGATTAGTACAAAAAAATTGTGTCTTAAGGTATGGGGGCTGAAACGTCGAACTTTCAACAATTTATTATTGGAACAAAGATGTACAAGATGGGAAGAATCAGTTAACAAAACTCGCTAATATCGTAGCCGGGAAAGAACGGTAGTACTGCACTTTGCTGTAGAATCTCATTCCGATCCATAACTTGCGTTCGACGCTGTGTGTCATCTACGAGGGGCACTGGAACTAAAACCGAACACTCGCGAAAACGGCACTATGGAATGGTTCCATTCAAAAGTAACCACCACATCTTTTGACTAACACATTTATCCTATCAGGATGACGAGACGATCAATTCCTGTTTCGCAGAACGCGATCGGATCCTGGCGGAACCACAACCACACCCACTCTTGCACTTCATCTTCAGAGTGAGACCGACGTCCACCCATGTCTTTCATCTGGTCGCCAAAGACGTGAAAATCACACGTTGATAGATCCGAAATATATGGAGGATGCTGCAATGTTTCGCAACCAAATCGCTGAAATGCAGCCTTCGGGCCGTAGGTGACAGTGAGAACGACGGTTGTGGAAACGTGTACGGGCGATTAGACGTGCAAGTGCTGAACAACTGACCGCCCAAATGAACAAACTAGCTACCAACAGTGTCTCCTCAACGACTGTTCAGAGAACGTTGCTGCGTATGGGTCTTCGCTGTAGCCGCCTCGTTCATGCACCCTGGCTGACTACTGTTCATCGGCGACAAAGGCTGGGATTTGAATGCCAATACCGCAGCTGCACATCCACTATATGGAGAAAGCTGTCATTTTTAGGCGAATCATGTGTTATGCTCCATCGGACAGATGTCCGTTGACGTGTACGGATGAAACGTAAGAAAGCAAACGCCCTGAAACAACTGTAGGAAAGGTCCACTCCGGAGGAGGGAGCTTTAGTGTCTGGGAAAGTTTTTGTGCCATCTCATTATTCTGGAAGGTGCAGTGGATCAACACAAGTGTGTATCTATCTACCGCGACCATGTCCTCGGCACGATGGTATCCACCAGCAGGACAATGCAACGTGTCACAAGCTCGCAGAGTACGTGCTTGATTCGAAGAGCAGCAGGAAGAATTTTTCAGTACTGCCCTGGCCACCAAACTCCTCGGATTTAAACCCATTCGAGAATCTGTTGGAGCCATGAATCCTAAACATAGAAACCTAGTGCAGTTGGTCTCGGTATTGGACTCAACACGGCTCCACATCCCTTGCGGTACCCTTCATACTTGTTAATATTTACTTTTACTCGTGATGAGTAATTTGTAGTATTCGATCGTATTTCCATTCCTTCCGAACTGACTATGCGAATGTAGACGAGATGTGGCTCAAATTCAAAGATATAGTAGCAGCAGCAATTGAGAGATTCATACCTCATAAATTGGTAAGAGATGGAACGGATCCCCCGTGGTACACAAAAAAGGTCCGAACGCTGTTGCAGAGGCAACGGAAAAAGCATGCGAAGTTCAGAAGAACGCGAAATCCCGAAGATGGGCTAAAATTTACAGACGCGCGAAATTTGGCACGTACTTCGATGCGAGATGCCTTTAATAGGTTCCACAACGAAACATTGTCTCGAAATTTGGTAGAAAATCCGAAGAAATTCTGGTCGTATGTAAAATACACAAGCGGCAAGACGCACTCAATACCTTCGCTGCGCAGTGCCGATGGTACTGTTATCAACGACTGTGCCGCTAAAGCGGAGTTATTGAACGCAGTTTTCCGAAATTCCTTCACCAGGGAAGACGAATGGAATATTCCAGAATTTGAAACACGAACATCTGCTAGCATGAGTTTCTTAGAAGTAGATACCTTAGGGGTTGCGAAGGAACTCAAATCGCTTAATACGGGCAAGTCTTCAGGTCCAGATTGTATACCGATTAGGTTCCTTTCAGATTACGCTGACACTATAGCTCCCTACTTAGCACTCATATACAACCGCTCGCTCACCGCTAGATCTGTACTTACAGATTGGAAAATTGCGCAGGTCGCACCAGTGTTTAAGAAGGGTAGTAGGAGTAATCCATTTAACTACAGACCTATATCATTGACGTCGGTTTGCAGTAGGGTTTTGGAGCATATACTGTATTCAAACATTATGAACCACCTCGAAGGGAACGATCTATTGACACGTAATCAGCATGGCTTCAGAAAACATCGCTCTTGTGCAACGCAGCTAGCTCTTTATTCGCACGAAGTAATGGCCGCTATCGACAGGGGATCTCAAGTTGATTCCGTATTTCTAGATTTCCGGAAAGCTTTTGACACCGTTCCTCACAAGCGACTTCTAATCAAGCTGCGGAGCTATGGGGTATCGTCGCAGTTGTGCGACTGGATTCGTGATTTCCTGTCAGGAAGGTCGCAGTTCGTAGTAATAGACGGCAAATCATCGAGTAAAACTGAAGTGATATCAGGTGTTCCCCAGGGAAGCGTCCTGGGACCTCTACTGTTCCTGATCTATATAAATGACCTGGGTGACAATCTGAGCAGTTCTCTTAGACTGTTCGCAGATGATGCTGTAATTTACCGTCTAGTAAGGTCATCCGAAGACCAGTATCAGCTGCAAAGCGATTTAGAAAAGATTGCTGTATGGTGTGTCAGGTGGCACTTGACGCTAAATAACGAAAAGTGTGAGATGATCCACATGAGTTCCAAAAGAAATCCGTTGGAATTCGATTACTCGATAAATAGTACAATTCTCAAGGCTGTCAATTCAACTAAGTACCTGGGTGTTAAAATTACGATCAACTTCAGTTGGAAGGACCACATAGATAATATTGTCGGGAAGGCGAGCCAAAGGTTGCGTTTCATTGGCAGGACACTTAGCAGATGCAACAAGTCCACTAAAGAGACAGCTTACACTACACTCGTTCGTCCTCTGTTAGAATATTGCTGCGCGGTGTGGGATCCTTAACAGGTGGGATTGATGGAGGACATCGAAAGGGTGCAAAAAAGGGCAGCTCGTTTTGTATTATCGCGTTATAGGGGAGAGAGTGTGGCAGATATGGTAAGCGAGTTGGGATGGAAGTCATTACAGCATAGACGTTTTTCGTCGCGGCGAGACCTTCTTACGAAATTTCAGTCACCAACTTTCTCTTCCGAATGCGAAAATATTTTGTTGAGCCCAACCTACATAGGTAGGAATGATCATCAAAATAAAATAAGAGAAATCAGAGCTCGAACAGAAAGGTTTAGGTGTTCGTTTTTCCCGCTCGCTGATCGGGAGTGGAATAGTAGAGAGATAGTATGATTGTGGTTCGATGAACCCTCTGCCAAGCACTTAAATGTGAATTGCAGAGTAGTCATGTAGATGTAGATGTATAGATGAGACGTGATTCAGAAGAGATGTCATAGCAAATTACCAAAATACACACGTGTGGGCAGATGCAAAAGCTCGAGCACTCATGGAGGTGAGGTATCAGGTACGCTACAGAATCAGTGTGTAGGCAGGAATCGTCGGTGAACAACTCATAGTGCCATACACTTTACCAAATGGATTAACAGGTCCTGTGAATCACAGATTTCTACTGGAGAACGTCACCCTTCCAGAAAGGCGACGATTGTGGTTTACGCACGACGGGGCAGAGCCGCTATTTGTGCAGGCACGACGGGGCAGAGCCGCTATTTGTGCAGTACGTGACATAGTACCTATCCGTAACGTTTCATGGGCGATGGATTGATCGAGGAGGTTGCGTAGCATGGCGTTCCCGTTCACCGGACCTGAGTCCGTTGGATTTCTGGCTACGGGCACATTTGAAGACATTGGTGTATGCCTGGCCCATCGATAATGTACAGACGTTACAGGAACGTGTGACCGATGCATGTGACGCAACCAGAACCGTGGCAGGCGAAGAAAGGTTGAAGGAATGCGTCACGATCTGTGGTAACGACATGCAACGCTATCTATAGTGTCTGCTGTTACGAGAAATACGGTTGGGAATGAGAGAATGAAGTGGACAATATCCCAAAAGAATAGGAACTCTGATTCTAGTTTCGATCAATATTACCTATTGCAATTACGAAACACTTTTTTTTAAAACACCCTGTATAATAAGAAGTGTGGTTCACATTTCACGTCATGCTGTTAATTGGCATTGTCAGTGTATTCCCAGGATGGAGGAAGGCAAGGCCACATTACCTCGAACACTGAGGTGATAAACATCATGGGTTAGCGATATGCACATATGCAGATGATGGTAGTACCGCGTACACCAGGTATAAAAGGACAGAGCTGTACTTTATACTCCGGTGATCATATGAAAATGTTTCCGACGAGAGTATGTCTGCACGAGGAGAGTCAACGCACTTTGGACGCGGAATGGTAACTGGAGCTATATGCATGGGAGATTCCACTTCGAAAATCGTTAGGGAATTCAATATTCCGAGATCCCCAATGTCAAGAGTGCGCTGAGAATATCTAATTTCAGGCATTATCTCTTGCCACGGACAACGCAGTGCCCGATGATCTTGACTTAACGGATGAGAGCAGCAGCGTGTGTGTAGAGTTGCCAGTGCTAACAGACAAGGAACACTACGTCAAATAACCAAAGAAATCAATGAGGGACGTACGACGAACGTATCCGTTAGGACAGTGCGGCGAAATTTGGAATTAATGAGCTATAGCAGCAGCCGACATCGCCTGCAGGGCCTCTCCTGGGCTCGAGAACATAGTGATTGGACCCTAGACTATTGGAAAACTGAGAACTGCTCAGATGAATCCCGAAATCAGTTTGTAAGAGCTGATGGTAGGCATCGAGTGTGGTGCAGACCCCACGAAGCCATGGACACAAGTTGTCAACAAGGCACTGTGCAAGCTTGTGGTGGCTTCATAATGATGCCGGCAATGTTTACATGGAATGGACTGGGTGATATGGTCCAATAGAACCGATCATTGATTGGAAATGCAGCCATTCGTGGACTTTATGCTCCCAAACAAAGATAGAATTTTTACAGATGACAATGTCCCATGTCACTGGGCCACAATTGCTTGAAATTAGTTTGAATATCATTCTGGACATGTCGAGCGAATAATTCGACCATCCAGATCGCCTGACATGAGTCACATCGAGCATTCATGGGACATAATCGAGAGGTCAGTTTGTGCCCAAAACCCTGTACTGGCAACTCTTTCGCAATTATGGACGGCTATGGAGGCAACATAGTTCAGTATTTCTGCAGGGACTTCAAACGACTTGTTGAGTCTATGCCGCGTCGAGTTGCTGGACTACAGCGGGCAGCAGAAGGTATCTCATGATTTTTATCATCTCAGTGTATACCAAACAGAAAAATATGGTGTGAAACCAACTTCCGGATTTATAGCTACTTTAAGTTTTGCTTTACATCAAATTTCACTGCAGTGGAACCTCGCGTAGGGATCGTAATTCGCTCCAGAATTTTTCTCGTAGCACGAAAAACTCGTTAAGCGAAATTTATCCCACACAATTTAATGTAAGTATTAAAAGTTTTATGTTACTCATGCCATTTACTAAAAGAAAATTATATGGTACATACAGTATTATGTACTTTATCATTCACGGTACATAACTCTTTTTTACTAGGAAGCTACCTATAGTTATTTGTTTCTATCGACGCTTCAAAACTCGGCGAAAATGCGACACAGCATTATCGTCAAATAAATTTGTAGCGCGCATAGCCATTATTGCGGTGATAATTTTCAATGTACAATGCAACCGATTCCCACGCTTCCAGCATTTCTCTTATTGCACTAGAAGATTGCTGCTTTGCTGTTACCGCCTCCTCCTCTGAAGAATTCCTCCCCACAACTTCCTGCTGTGAAACAAACAAACTCCATAGCTCGTCCGTGGTCATTTCTTGGCTGTGACCTTTCACAATCTCATCGATACCATTGTTGTCCACATCTAGTCCCATGCTCTTGGCTAAAGACACAATCTCGTTGACTACAGGCTCCACAGGTACGGACTCAAATGCCTCATAGTCACATTAGACAACGCACTCCGGTCAAAGGTTCTTCTAAGCAGAGGTGAGAGTTCTGTTGAACCCCTTCCCATGTCTCTTCGATCATCTTGACGTGGGCAACGATATTGAAGTGATATTCAAACCTCTCTGAGAGTGAGATTGGTAGATTCAGTTAACTCAACGCAACGCTCGAAGAGTGCTTTAGTGTAGAGCTTCTTAAAGTTAGAAAGAATCTGCTGGTCCATAGGCTGGAGTAACGGACTGGTACTGGAAGGCAGAAATAGGATCTTGTTGAATTGAAATTCCTCAAGGAAGGGTTTTGAAGGCCTGGAGAATGGGCAGGAGCATTGTCCATAACAAGCAAGACACGGAGTGGCAGATTAATTTCAAGGAAATATTTTTTCACTGAAGGCCCAAACACTTCATTGATCCAGTCACAAAAAGATCACGTGTCACACAAGCCTTATTGCGGAACCTCCATATCACATTTAATCTTCTCTCCTGGACTTCACACTTCTTGAAGACTAGTGGAGTTCTGGATGGTAAACAATCAGCCGTTTAATTTTCAAAAACATGGTTCAAATGGGTCTAAGCACTACCAAACTACTAACTGAGGTCATCAGTCCCCTAAACTTGGAACTGCTTAAACCTAACTAACCTAAGGACATCACACACATCCATGCCCGAAGCAGGATTCGAACCTGCAACCGTAGGAGCCACGTGGCTCCGGACTGAGGTGCCTAGAACCGCTCGGCAACCACGGCTGGCTTTAATTTTCAAATCCCCGCTTGCATTGGCACAGAATATCAGTGTGAGACGGTCTTTCATTGGCCTGTGACCGGGCAATGCATTTTCCTCTGCTGTTACAAAGGTACGCTTTGGCATCTTTTTCCAGAATAGACCCGTCTCTCCAGAATTAAAAATACGTTACAGCAGATGACCCTCAGAATCTACGAGCATCTTGAAAGTTCCTGATGAAGTTCTCTGCTGCCTTTGTATCGGAGCTGACTCCTTCGCCGAGCCTCACAAAGCATAGGATGCTGGTTCTTCTCTTAAACTTCTCGAACCATCCGTGGCTTCCATTAAACGCTTCTTCGGTCGCTGATGACCCTGGCTTCTTCTTAACATGGCCAGCGAAACTCATTCTGGGCGTCTCACAAAAGATGTTCTCGTTAATAGTGTCGCCTTGCAATTGCTTTTCATTTGTCCATACAAGGAGCAACCTTTCGACATCGTCTAGGATACGAAACCGTTGTTTAGATGCTCTTGTCACTTCCTTTGAAGCATCTATCTCGTTAACCTTTTCTTATTCTTGAGGATAGTGAATATAGTTGAAGTAGACCGATTGTATGTCCGTGCTAAATCAACAACGCTCACACCACATTCGCGTTTCTCAATGATTTCAAGTTCCATTTCTAAGTTCAGTTTCTTTCACTTGTGGTCTTCTTGCTGCGGCTTTACTTCGCGGACGTGTCTACGAAGGTTATTAAAATGTGCACACGAAAAGCACGTTTAGAAAAACGTGTAATCACAAGCTGCACTAAGATGGTAGCAGAAAGAGCGCTAAACCCAGACTGCAGTACGCGCTAAAGACATTGTTCATATGTCACTAACTACAATGGAACGTGTTCATACTGTTGAACGTTTCCCTCAACGCTCACGAACGGCTGGTGACATCACTAAATCGTCGTCACTAGTTATGCGAAACATCGCTCGTTAAGAGACTCTCTTTTTCTTTTACAATTTGTTTTGCTCGTTAATTGAGGTTCCACTGTATTTGAAACTATACTTCCTTATTCTTGTTGCCTTATAACTAACGGCTCTGTTTTCAAGATGCAGACAAATAGAGAAAAGAGGCTTAGTTTCTCACCCTCTTCGTAACTTAAACAGTCACAACCGTGCGGGCTTATCTCAGAAATTGGGGCAGAACTTTATTTACTGATTTATTTTCGATCTGTGAAGACATATGACGTTGTTTGAATAGCAATTATGCATCTGTGTGCATTTTCCGTCAAGTTGTAAGTACTCAATCTGAGTAAAATACAGATACTCGATTTAACCGTTAATTACAGAGATTAAACTTATAGAACCGAGCTTTGTTCAGGATTCCCTGAAACGAATATAATCTTTCAAAATGACAGAAATTCAAAAATAGAGGAGGTGTCGTATGGCGAATAAAAGCTAGCATAAAATGTGCATTACACAACTGCGCGGAAGAACAATTTCACCCCATTACTCCCACTATCAGCAATGCTGTAATTGGAAAGCGGGCGGCTGGGGTGCACCAAACTCTGCTCCCTCGACGCAGAACACTGCGACGCCGGCGCCGCCCGCCTAATGAAGGCGGCGGGGACAGCCTCCCGCCTGCGTAGTGTCACAACACTATCTTAACTTCTGAGTTATTTACTCGTCCAAAGTTTTAAACTCGGGGAGCGCCGGCAGCGGGCTCCGCTCCTTTGCGCGGAGTCCGTGTAGGCCCACGACGGGCGAAAAAGCAAACGAACAAGCCAGGAGGCGGCGCTCAACGGACAGCCTCTCAGCCAATGGGCAGGTAACGTTACCTTCCTTCCTTTACAAACCGGAGTGCGCCAGTGGTGCCTGGATGTTCTCTGTCCGGCCTCTTTCCCCGTACTTTTCAGAATTTACTTGCTGTCGACATCGGACGGCGAGGGAACCAGAAAAGGGCCGAAAACTGCGGTGGAGAATGATGAAGGAAATACACTGCTCCACAAATCGTAATGACGAGGTAGATAAAGTCACATAATATATAAAGAAGTCTGTGGAAATAAATGAAAGTGGGTGAAAAAGTTCCCAGAGGTCTTCTAAACGGGCACGGAAAGCTGGCGTTGGGTCAGTGTCACTGTAGCGCCAAATGGTTCAAATTCAAATGGCTCTGAGCACTATGGAACTTAACATCTTAGAACTCCTTAAACCTAACTAACCTAAGGACATCACACAAATCCATGCCCGAGGCAGGATTCGAAACTGCGACCGTAGCGGTCACGCCGTTCCAGACTGAAGCGCTTAGAACCGCACGGCCACGCCGGCCGGCGCGCCAAATGGGTCTGGCCCCGTAATACGAGACACTTGAACGGGAAAAGACAGTGTGTATCAATCACAGAGCAGTTACGGTACACTGTGGTGTTGTTCTTCATTACAACATGGTCCAGAGAAATGTGTATGACTTCATATGGGGAAGAATCATCGGGAACCACGAAGGACGAAAGGTGACGACTGTAGCCCAGGAGTTTGGTACCGCTCACAGTATTGTTTCACGTCCAAAGGGTTCACTCCGAGCCACAGCCACTGCTGCCCGAAGGAAAAGAAGTGGTCGAACACAGTCAAGTACAACAGCAGATGACTGCTACATTGTGTGGGGACGAATAATGTTGTATAGGTGTACTGACCCGCAAATCTTTGAATATGGTACACTTGCCGATCACCGTTATTGTGACACTGTTCTGCTAAGCGTATTTTCAGCAGGGCATTCGGTTCTGACATCATTTTTATGGCTGACAATGCGCGACCGTACCGCACTGAACAGCGCAAGTTGACGTGCTCTTGGAACTAGAGGATATTCGCCGAATGAATTGGCTTGCCCGTTTCCCCGACTTAAGTCGCATCCAGCACGTGTGGGATGCGTCTTCCACACGCACCTACGACTATCTATCAGATGTCAACCGCGCTGGTGGAGGAATGGAACACTCTACCACAAGAATTCATTTCCAGCCTCGCGGCCAGCATGGGAGCATGGTGCAGAACATGCATTACCGTCAGTGATGACCACACACCCAATTAAAAATAACGTCCTATAGTTTCTAATGTTCAGGGGACAATCATAAATCTCGGTGACTTCACCGTAATTATTGTCTTTGAGTAAAAGTGTCATTTCTGTTCATCCCGTTGCGTATTTCTTTCAGTCGCCATCTGTACTTACTCTAGACGAAAATCATGCTGCAAGATTGTAACTGAACTGCACCTTTTGAAACGCTGTATGCCTTAGCTCTCTTAATTCCAACTTATCTCCGTCTCTACTCGAGGCATGGTGGGTCATCAGCGAGCACCAGAAAGAACTCTAATGCCAAGTTTCTATCTTTGTACGAGGGTCAGTCAAAAAGTAATGCCTCCTATTTTTTTTCTACGTTTAATTGTCAGGAAATTTAAATGCAATTACATAGGTTGAAAACCACAACATTGAGGATCATTTTGTCATTTTTCAATGTAATCTCCGCCCATCTCTACAGTTTTGGTCCATCTTTGAACAAGGGCATGTATCCCGGCACGGTAAAAATCACAGCTCTGCTTCCTAAGCCATTGACGCACGGATGTTTTGACGGCCTCCTCATCATCAAAATGAATCCCACGATGAGCTTCTTTTAGTGGCCCGAACAGATGGAAGTCTGATGGTGCCAGGTCAGGGCTGTATGGGGGATGAGGCAAAACTTCCCATCCAATTTTGACAATCTCGTCAGAGGTGTGACGACTGGTGTGTGGTCTTGCATTGTCATGCAAAAGAAGAACATCTGCCATTGATTTTGTTGGGCGAACTCGCTGAAGACGTGCTTTAAGTTTTTTGAGGGTTGTGACGTATTGAACAGAATTTATTGTGCATCCCTGCTCCAAAAAATCAACCAGAATCACACCCTCTGTAGCCCAGAAAACTGTTGCCATAACTTTCCCTGCCGATCGCACAGTTTTGAATTTTTTCTTCCTCGGCGAGCTTGTGTGACGCCACTCCATTGACTGCCTCTTTGATTCGGGTTCAAAAAAATGCACCCATGTTTCGTCCCCGGTCACAATTTTTTCAGAAACTCATCTCCCTCCAAACGGAAGCGCTGCAAGTGTTGGGAGGCTATTGTTTTCCTTGCCTCTTTATTCTGATCGGTTAACATTCTTGGAACCCACCGTGCACAAACTTTTGAGTACCCCAATTGTTTAATAATCGTGATCACACTGCCTTTACTAAGAGAAATAATGCGACACACTTCATCTGCACCACGAATGATGTCATCAACTTGCTGAATGTTGTGTGGAGTCACTGCACTCACCGGCCTGCCGCTCCGCTTTTCGTCAGTCAACGGTGTTTGCCCTTCAGCTTCCTTACAACGACGAACCCATCGTCTAACAGTGCTGACATCCACTGTCACAACACCATACACCTTCTTCAGTCTTTCATGAATGCGTATGGGCGTTTCACCTTCTGCATTCAAGAATTCAATCACACAACGCTGTCTCAAACGAACATCGATGTCGGCCATCTTACAAACTTCTGCTGTGCTGCCACCTGTTGACACAGAAAGTTGCTACTGCAGTGGGTTGCAGAAGAAGATTTGAGGAATGGCGCCAAATTCAAATTTTTCACTTAACTTAATTTTTTTAAGTAGAAAAAAATGGGAGGCATTACTTTTTGACCGACCCTCGTATCTTTGTTCGTGTAGAAAATGAAGTGTTGTAGAATCGGATAAATCTTTTTGAGACGCTCTGTAGTGTGCCTGTATCTCAGCTTCCTATTTAAATTTCCCAGCTGTTGAAGATAACTGTATGGAACTGAGAACGGGAGAAAGAAGTACTGAAGGATATAAGACTAGGTATTAACGTTCAGTGTGCGACGGCGTTATTAGAATCGAAACAAGGGCGCGGCAATTTGACATCCCAAAAATGAGAATAATACTTCACGTAATAAAGTTGTCACACTATCTTACTTATAGATAAATACACTCATAGTGAGGAAAAACGGAACACTTTGAACGACTAGATATATGAAGTTCATATTCACAGGACAAGTAACTTAGTATGTTCTGCAGAAATGATTAGCGTTTCAGTCACTTCAGTTGAGCATGTGAGCTGTTGCATAGTAGGCACAAGATTCGCCTTGAGCCCTGATAACTTGTACCATGAATGATGGCATAGATGCGTATAAGACCCGAATGGTATAGCCATCTATTCTGTATTCACCTGGTTCCGAAGTTCATTGATGTGGCTGGCATTGGGTCACAGTGCTGCACCCGGCGTTTCACCATATTCCACACATTTTTGATTGGCGCCAAGTCTGGTGATCTTGCGGGCCAGAGCAAAAAACTGACATCCTGTGACAGCAAGAAGGTACGTCTTCGAGCTGCACCATGTGATCGCGCATTTTCTTGCTGAATAATGGCCTCTAGTGTGTTGTTCAGAAAGGGTATGGCTACAGGTCGCAGGATGTCATTCACGTGGGTCACACTGGTCACAGTGGCCTGGACACATACCAACTGTGATTTGTGATTGTACCCAATAGCACCCGTCATCATAAAGCCTTGAGCTGGTCCTATATGTTTTGTGCGAATGCAGTCACTATGATGCCGCTCCCCCTGTCTGCGGCGAACCAAACTGTGGCCATCATTTTCAAACAAACGAACCTGGATTCGTGGAAAAAACTATCTGATGCCATTCCTGATCCCAGTAACGTTGTTCCACACGCCATTGCCGTCAAGCATGTTTCTGCACATTCTTCAAATGTAGGTGGAGAAGTGGACGACGCGTACGTATGCCATGTCGTAATAAACGGCCACGGACTGTCACCGCTGATAGTGTACGATGTGTTACACTGTTCCTGTTGCGCCATACCCGAAGAGGACGCATATCAGTCCTGCAATGCCTTTCGGATGAGGTGTCGATCTTGTCAGGGGTTGATATGGGTGGTGCGACCTAACTCCTCTCGTCGTGTTCTACGGCCTTCCGTGAACCATACTGCACATATCCGTTGCACTGCCAAAACACTTCGTCCCACACGAGTAGCAATTTCCCGGATGGATGCACCACATTCTCTCATGACAATAATGCGCCCTCTTTCAAACTCACTGATTTGACAATACGGTTCGCGCGTACGTATGCGAGGTATCCTGCACGTCTGCTCCCAAGTCACACTAATCCATTACCTTCAGTTTGTAGCGACAACGAGAGCCGCAGGCACATTTTACTGGTAGGTGGAGTTGCGCCGCGATATCGATGATAACCTTGAACCAGCGGGACGACATGCTTCATATGCTAATCATTTCTGCTGAACATACTAATGTACATATCCTGTGACTATGGAGGTCTTATCTCTAGTCGTTCAAGATTTTTTTCCTTGGCGTGAGTGTACTAGGCCAAATATAAAAGGAATGTATTAGGTTCAAATCATAAGATTTGTGACTTTTTCGTATATGCTGCAAATTAATATGAAATTTTTACAATAAGGACGTTGTAGAAGTTTTCATGGGGCAGTAGTTCCCAAACTGTCTGGACAGAAAAATTATTACTGGAGGAGTGCACACCATGGATATTCATGAAAGCGCGCGCCAACGATGGTCGGTATGAAAACAACTTACAGCCATTACATACAACCAAAAATTGTTAAAAAGTACAAATAACGCTGTTCCTTCGTTTTTCTATTGTTCGTACTTTCGATAAGAATTGTTTTTAGCACACTTGTGTTTTTGGGTTGGAGTCGACTAGATGAGTTTGTCCGCGAAGTATAGTCACCTGATTGGTAACAAGGCTGAATGTCCGCAGAAGTTGTGTACATCATATTGTAGTATTAAATCTGGGTACTGAAATTCTATGTTGAAAAAGAGTAGTGATTATTAAATGATCGTTAAGTACGTCTTGAACGCGTTTTGAGATATATTTAATCATTCGAGCCCCACTGGCTTCCAGCTGAAACCACCATTTTACTTATTTGTTCTTTTTTAAGTACCAGTGCCTTTCGCTTGAAACAACTGATGGTACTGCAAGACAGAGACTTCTAGACGTATTACCACGTTTGGCCTCCCGTGTCGGAAACAAGCGTCGACGTTACAATAAGCAAACAAGTTTGGAAGGTAGGAGACGAGGTGTTGGAAGGTAGGAGACGAGGTACTGGCAGAAGTAAAGCTGTGAGGATGGGTCGTGAGTCGTGCTTGGGTAGCTCAGTTGGTAGAGCACTTGCCCGCGAAAGGCAAAGGTCCCGAGTTCGAGTCTCGGTCCGGTACACAGTTTTAATCTGCCAGGAAGTTTCAAGCACAGTAGTGATTAAGGAAAATGCATTGCATTGTTGCGCATATACTATCAAGTGGTTCAGAATGTCCTTGTGAAATGCTACTATAAGAACTCTACGATAAGCCAAACGAGGCGCCTTCTCTCCCAGGTGCTATAATGTGGCAGTCGGCTAAAATACCTAGTTACGTGTGTGCATGGAGTGCATTGTAGCAATCACTCATAGCGTTCGAAGCAACTCTCGCCGCGGAGACTATACCATGCGATTGTAGGCAATTCCGACAAATAGTGGACACATTGTGGAGAGCATTAACAATGAAAGGAAATATACAGGACCGTCCATTGATCGTGACCTGGCCAAATATCTCTCGAAAGAAGCGCCAAACGAAAAAACTACAAAGAACGAAACTTGTCCAGCATGAAGGGGGAAACCAGATGGCGCTATGGTTGGCCCGCAAGATGGCGCTGCCATAGGTCAAACAGCTCAACTGCGTTTTTTAAAACAGGAACCCCCATTTATTATTACATATTCGTGTAGTAAGTAAAGAAATATGTATGTTTTAGTTGGACCACTTTGTGATAGATGGCGCTGTAATAGTCATAAACATATGGCTCACAGTTTTGGACGAACAGTAAAACGTAGGTTTTTTAAATTAAAATACAGAACGTAGGTACGTTTGAACATTTTATTTCGGTTCTTCCAATGTGATACATGTTACCTTTGTGAACTTATCATTTCTGAGAACGCATGCTGTTACAGCGTGATTACCTATAAATACCACAGTAATGCAATAAATGCTCAAAATTATGTCCGTCAACGTCAATGCATTTGGCAATACGTGTAACGAAATTCCTCTCAACAGCGAGTAGTTCGCCTTCCGTAATATTCGCACATGCATTGACAATGCGCTGACACATCTTGTCAGGCGTTGTCGGTGGATGACGATAGCAAATATCCCTCAACTTTCCCCACAGAACGAAATCCGGGGACGTCAGATCCGGTGAACGTGCGGGCCAGTGTATGGTGCTTCGACGGCCAATCCACCTGTCACGAAATATGCAATCCAATACCGCTTCAACCGCACGCGAGTTATGTGCCCGACATCCATCATGTTGGAAGTACATCGCCATTCTGTCACACAGTGAAACATCTTGTAGCAACATCGGTAGAACGTAGGAAATCAGTATACATTACGCCATTTAGACTGCCATCGATAAAATGGGGGCCAATTGTCATTCCTTCCATAATGCCGCCGGCCACGGTGCCCGAGCGGTTCTAGGCGCTTCAGTCGGGAACCGCGTTACTGCTACGGTCGGAGGTTCGAATCCTGCTTCGGGCATGGATGTGTGTGGTGTCCTTAGATTAGTTAGGTTTAAGTAGTTCTAAGTTCTAGGGGACTGATGACCTCAGATGTTAAGTCCTACAGTGCTCAGAGCCATTTGAACCATTTCAACTAAATACCTAGGTATTACGATTACGAACAACTTAAATTGGAAGGAACACACAGAAAATGTTGTGGGGAAGGCTAACCAAAGACTGCATTTTATTGGTAGGACACTTGGAAAATGTAACAGACCTACTAAGGAGACTGCCTATACTACGCTTGTCCATCCTCTTTTAGAATATTGCTGTGCGGTGTGGGATCCTTACCAGACAGAAATGACTGAGTACATCGAAAAAGTTCAAAGAATGGCGAAATATGGGAGAGAGTGTCACAGAAATGATACAGGATTTGGGCTGGAAATCGTTAAAATAAAGGCGTTTTTCGTTGCGACGGAATCTTCTCACAAAATTCCAATCACCAACTTTCTCCTCCGAGTGCGAAAATATTTTGTTGACACCGACCTACATAGGTTGGAACGATCACCACGATAAAATAAGGGAAATCAGAGCTCGTACGGAAAGATATAGGTGTTCATTCTTTCCGCGCGCTATACGAGATTGGAATAATAGAGAATTGTGAAGTTGGTTCGATGAACCCTCTACCAGGCACTTAAATGTGATTTGCAGAGTATCCATGTAGATGTAGATAGATCTTCATAATTTGGTTACACAGACACTTTCAGCTAAGTCGTAATGAACTGGCCATTCTGGGCTTCAACGTGCTCTCGATTTCGATTTGAAGCTGATCTGGATCGGCCACACACATTTGAGCTATGCAGTAAATATCTCTATACGTAACAATCCGTACTGCAGTTATTTCGGTTCACTGGTCCCTCGTTGGATATGTGTTAATAAACCTTCCGTCAGACCTGAGACATACTCTGCAAATAGTTTCTGTCTGACTGTCCCAAAATCTTAGAAGCACATTTTCTGGATATCAGAAGATTTCAGTCATGGTTCCAGATACCCATCACATAACGGCACTCTAAGGATACGTACTGAAAATTCTCTGGTTAACGTGCTATCAAAATTCACTGACTTTCAGTCACAATCTAGTGTCTCCACTGTTGTACATGAATTCACATTAACTCAAAGTGACAAATTACGGGCGTCAAACTCTCTATACATGCCATGTGTTCTGTTGAAATTCCAATGCATCTACTGTGCACCGTGCTTCAGTCACTAGATCTACACTTTCCATTTGAGAGCGAGAGCCAATAGGCCCAAAAAGAGTTTCCCTGAATTAATCCGCTCACTAAGCCATAGTTTAAACTTATTGCCTTTGTTGCTGCACAGCAAATGACCAAATCTGATTTTAAGGCCACCTCTCGGTAACTGTACTACACAATAGATCGTCTTTCTCTCCCAGCATAAATCTATAACAGTATTTTCAGTAGCGTTAGCTGGGTAAATGTTATGAGAGAACGAGAACACAAAAAACGTTAGTGAGATGGAAATCTGTGGAGCCACATAAATGATTGTGATACTTCGTTGGAAAGGTGTTGCACCCAAGCAGTCACTTCCATCTCGCCGGATCATTGAAAAAGGACACGGCTGACAGAGTGAGAGCCACTGCGAACATCATGATACGATTGCTTGGTAGATCTTTACGTAATCCACAAAATATCACTTGCAGCGTCATCCAGTTGAGTATACTCCGTATTTTAGGGATACTGTAGTACTGACTATACATACCCTAAGACGAATCACATAGCTCTTCTTTGCATTTTCCCGAGCTTCAACGTCAGTGTTATGTTGAACGTTGGTTACGCCATAGTCTGCGACGACAGTACAATATTTTTATAATCTACCTTCTTTCAGGGTGAACTAAAGTTCATTAATAACACTTCTCTAATGAACACAATACGTATCAACCGTCTCCAAAACTATATATCTGTGGTAATTCCCTCTCTTGTACAGATTCTCTTGTGTATCTGACAGCTGTCCCTGCTCGGCGATGATGTAAATTGATTTATATCGAATCATTCACCTATTTTTTGCATTACGTTGTACGCATTTGGTCATATTAAAGGTCAGCTAACTGATGATGCACCAAGCGTTTATTATCTGCAGATATTCCTGCATGTCTGAATAATATTATAAAGATGTGACCTACCACATAAGTCGTCTACCAACAGCCTCAAAGGGCTTCAAGCTTTACCCTCGTAGGTTGTTTCTACACAGAGTCAATAATAAGTCGTTCATACAACTGAGGCGCACGTTCTATATCATTTCTGACAATGTGCTGAGTACAAGTGCCGTATTATACTGGATCAGTATGAAACTAGCGAAGGGCTGCAGTGGATAGCACGCTCGACTGGATTCTGGGAGGGAGGTACTGCAGACTCGCTTTCGGCCCCAAAGGTCTTCCATGGTTGTGCAGAGTCGATCAAAGCTGAATGGTTTTCCTTTAAAAAAATCGTAGCCGATTTTTTGTCCGATAGGAACACGTGCTCTTTCTGCCACGTCGGCGGGACGTTCAGCTATCATCTTCTGCATTGTACATCTACATCTACTCGATACTCCGCAATCCACCTTCCGGCGCGTGGCGGAGGGTACCCCGTACCACAACTAGTCATTTCATTTCCTGTTCCATTTGCAAACAGAACGACGGAGAAACGAATGTCTATACGCCTTTGCATGTGCCCCAATTTTTCATATCTCATCTTCGTGATGCTTAGACGCAGTGTATGTTGGAGGCAACAGAAACGTTCTGGACTCAGCTTCAATTGATGTTTCTTTAAATTTTCTGAATAGTTTTCCTCGAAGAGAACGTCGCCTTCTTTCCAGGGATTCCTATTTTACTTCCCGAAGCATCTCTGTAACACATGCGTGTTGTTCGACCCTACACTATGTGGTCAAAAGTATCCGAACACCTGGCTGAAAATGGCTTAAAAGTTCGTGGCGCCCTCCATCGGTAATACTGGAATTTAGTGTGGTGTTGGCCTACCCTTAGCCTTGATGACAGTTTCCACTCTCGCAGGCATACGTCCAGTCAGGTGCTTGAAGGTTTCTTGGGGAATGGCAGCCCATTCTTCACGGAGTGCTGCTTATTACACATTACGACCCTCTTCAATTATCGGCGGTCTCTGTCAGTCAACAGACGGGGTGGGCCTGTACTCTTTTGTGCTGCACGTGTCCCTTTACGTTTCCACATCATTATCACATCGGAAACAGTGAACCTAGGGACGTTCAGGAGTGTGGAAATCTCGCGTACGGACGTATGACACAAGTGACACCCAATCACCTGACCACGTTCGAAGTCAATGAGTTCTACGGAGCGCCCCATTCTGCTCTCTCACGATATCTAATGAGCACTGAGGTCGCTGATATGGAGTACCTGGCGGCAGGTGGCAGCACAATGCACCTAATATGAAAAACGTATATTTTTGGGGGTGTCCGGATACTTTTGATCACGTAGTGTACCAGTAAAAAGTCTAACAGCTCGCCTCTGAATTGCTTCGATGTCTTCCTTTACTCCGACCTGGTACGGATCCCAAACACTCTAGCAGTACTCAAGAACAGGTCGCACTAGCGTCCTAAACGCGGTCGCCTTTGCAAGTGAACCACGTTCTCCTAAAATTCTCCCAATAAACCGAAGTCGACCATTCGCCTGTTCTCGCACAATCCTCATATGCTCGTTCCATTTCATATCGCTTTGCGACGTCATGCCCAGATATTTAAAAGACATGACTGTGTTAAGCAGGGCACTAATGATGCTGTATCCGAACGTTATGGGTTTGTTTATCTTACTCACTTACATTTTCGTGCATTTAGACCTAGCTGCCATTCATCACAGCAATAGGAAATTTTATCTAAGTCAACTCGTACCCTCCTATAGTCACTCCACATCGATACCTTACCGTACACCACGAGATCATCAGCAAACAACCGCACACTACTGTCCATCCTGTCCGCCAAATCAATAATGTATACAGAGAATAATAGCGGCCCTATCACACTTCCCTGGGGCACCCTTGTCTCTGATGAACACTCGCCGTAGAGAACAACTTACTGGGTTCTGCAACTTAAGAAGTCTTCGAGCCACTCACGTATCTTTGAACCTATTCCAAATGCTAGTAACTTCAACAGCCTGCAACGGGGCACCGTGGCTACAGCTTTCCGGAAATCTAGAAATATGGAATCTGCCTGTTGGTCTTCACGCATAGTTAGCAGCATATAGTGTGAGAAAATGGCACGCTGAGTTTCGCATTAGCGATGCTTGCTAAAACCATGCTGGTTTATGGACATAAGCTGCTCTGCCTCAAGAAAATGTATTATATTCGAACTGAGAGTATGTTAAAGAGTTCTGCAGCAGATCGATGTTTAGGATATCGGTCTGTAGTTTTGCGAGTACGTTCTTTTGCCCTTTTTATACGCAGGAGTCACCTACGCTTTTTTCCAGTCACTTGGGACTTTGCTCTGGGCTACAGATTAATGATAAATGCAAGCTAAGTAATAGACCATTGCCGTAGAGTACTCTTTGAGAAACCAAATTAGGATTTCATCGGGACCCTGTGAATTATTTATTTTCAACTCCTTTAGTTGTTGCTCTATTACAGAGATGCTTATTACTATGTCGTCCAAACGGGAGGCATTTCGATGGTCAAAGGACGGCACGTTTGTACCATTCTCCTTGCGTGAACGATTTCGTGAACGTCACATTCAAAACTTCGGCTTTCGTTTTCAACCGCCACACCGGACTGACCAACAAGTGAATCGATGGAAGCCTTGGACTCACTCAGCGACTGTGCATAGCACCAGTATTTTCTCTGGTTCTCTATCAGATCTTTTGGTTCGCGAATAATTCTTTTCATAAACGCACGAATCTGAACTAACCTTTGCTAGTCGTCATTTCCGCGTTCTCTTTTGAACCGAGAGTGCAACAGCGTCTGCTTCCTTAGCATTTTCCGGATATCGTTACTAAACCATGCTGGGTCTTCTCCATCCTTGATCTACTTACTAGACACATAATTCTCCAGACCACGATTTACAGTCTGCTTAAACTTTGTCTATAGTTCCTCTACGCCCATGTTACTGGAAGTAAGTGATGTCAGTTCACTGTTTAAGTGAGATGCTAAGAATTGTTTGTCTGCTCTTTGTACCAAAAACACTCTCCTAGCCTTCTTCACTGATTTATTAACTTTCGTAACCGTAGTTGCTAAAGTGACATCATGATATCTAATCCCCGTTTTCCTACGACGTTATCCTAAACGTCCGGCCTATTTGTAGTTACAAGGTCTGAGATATTTCCATTGCGTTTGGGCTGTCGAACTTGCTGCTCAAGAAAGTTTTTGGAACACGTGTTCAGAAGTACTTCGTAAAGAATCCATAGACATTCCAGTCTACATACATCGTCCCTTGAAGCATGTGAACATGATTTTCTTCATGGGGTTTGTTGCAATACTGTTTGAATCATTGTCATTTTTGTCATGTCTACATTTGCAGCCTGTATAGCTAAACTCTTAAGTCCAGTTGTTTTGTGTTGTTGCGGTCTTCAGTCCGAAGACTGGCTTGATGCCGCTCTAGTGTATCCTTTTCATCTCTGCATGCCTACTGTAACCTTGAACTTGTTTCCTAATGTCAAACCTTTGTGCCCCTCTATAATGTTTACCTCCTACACTAACCTCTGTTACCAAATTAACAATCCCTTCATGTTTCAGAATGTAACTTATCAAAGAATCCCCTCGTTTAATCAATTCAAGTCATTATTTTCTTTCCCCTGCGACTGTGTTCAGTATCCCTTTTATTAATGATCTAATCTACCCATCTAACTTTCAGCATCCTTCTGTGGCACCAGATTTTTAAAAAATCTATTCTCTTCTTGTGTGAACCACGTTTCCCACGTGACCAACGTTTTACTTCCGCACCAGGCTACGCTCCTGACAAATACGTACAGAAAAAGACTTAATAATGCTTAAATTTATATCCTGTGTTTGATGTTGTGGTCTTCAGTCCGAAGACTGGTTTGACGCAGATCTCCATGCTACTCTACCCTGTGCGAGCCTCTTGATCTCCGAATAACTACTGCAACCTACATCCATCTGAATCTGCTTACTGTATTCATCTTTTGGTCTCCATTACCACCCCCCCCCCCCTCCCCTCACTTCCCACCAGTACTAGAGTGGTGATCCCTTGATGTTTCAGAATGTGACCCAGCAACCGATCACACCGAGCGAGGTGGCGCAGTGGTTAGCACACTAGACTCGCATTCGGGAGGACGACGGTTCAATCCCGTCTCCAGCGATCCTGATTTAGGTTTTCCATGAATTCCCTAAATCCTTTCAGGCAAATGCCGGGATAGTTCCTTTGAAAGGGCACGGTCGATTTCCTTCCCAATCCTTCCCTAACCCGAGCTTGCGCTCCGTCTCTAATGACCTCGTTGTCGACGGGACGTTAAACACTAACCACCACCACCAGCAACCGATCCCTTCTTCCCGTCAAGTTGCGCCACAAATTTGTCTCCTCATTTCCTACTCATTAGTTATTTGATCGACCCATCCAATCTTCAACATTCTTCTGTCGCACTACATTTCGAAAGGTTCTGTTCTCTTTTTATCTAAACCGTTTATCAGCCATGTTTCACTCCATACATTGTGACAGTCCATACAAATACCTCCAGAAAAGATTTCCTAACACTTGAATCTATACTGGAAGTTAATGTATTTCTCTTCTTCAGAAATTGTTTCCTTGAAATCGCCAGTCTGTATTTTATATCCTCTCTTCTTCGGCCATCATCAGTTATTTTGCTGCCCAAATAGCAAAAATCTACTACCACCTTAATTGTCTCGTTTCCTAATCTCATTTCGTTAGCTTCCCCTGAATTAATTAGACTACATTCCATTAAACTTGTTTTGCTTTTATTGACGTTCAGTTTATATTTTCCTTGCAAGACACTGTCCATTCCGTTCAACTATTCTTCCAAGTCCTTTGCTGTCTATAACAGAATTACAATGGCATCGGCAAACCTTGAAGTTTTTTTTTCTTCTCCGTGAACTCTAATTCATATTCCAAATTTTTCATTGACTTCTTTCACTGCTTGTTCAACGTACAGATTGAATATCAACCCTGTCTCACTATCCCCTTAACGATTGCTTGTGTTTCGTATCTCTCGACTCTTATAACTGCCATCTGTAAATAACCTTTCGTTCCATGTATTTCACTCCTGCTACCAATAGAGAGTTCCATTCAACATTGTCAACAGCTTTCTCTAAGTCTGCAAATGCTACAGAAGTATGTTCGTCTTTCCTTTCTAAGGTAGGTCATAGGGTCAGTACTGCCTCGCATATTCTTTCATTTCTCCAGAATCCAAACTGATCTACCGCGACGTCGGCTTCCACCACTTTTTTCCATTCTTCTGTAAGAATTCGTGTTAGTATTTGGCAACCATGACGTCTGTCAGCAACTGCGTTATTTGGAATTGGAATTACGACACTGTTCTTGAAGTCTCAGAGTATTTTGACTGCCTCATACATCTCACCCACCAGGTGGAAGAGTTTCGTCATGGCTGATTCTCTCAAGGTAATTCTGACAGAATATCGTCTATCCCCAGGGTATTGTTTCGATTTAGATCTTTCAGAGCTCTGTCAAATTCTTCTCACAATGTCGTATCTCCTATCTCATCTTCTTCTACTTCCACTTCTATAATATTGTGCTCAAGTACATCTCCCTTGTATAGACCATCTACACACTTCATTCACCTCTCTGCTTTCTCTCCTTTGCTTATGACTGGTTTTCCATCTGAGCTCTTGATATTTGTCCAGGTTGTTCTCTTCTCTCCCATGCTCTCTTTAATTTTCCTGTAGGCGGCGTCTGTCTTTTCACTAGTGATATATGCATCTAAATCCTTCCGTTTGTCCTCTAGCCATTCGTGCTTAGCTATTTTGCACTTTCTGTCAGTCTCATTTTTTAGAAGTTTGCATTCCCTTTCGCCTGCATCATTTGCTGCATCTTTAAATTTTCTCCTTTCATCATTTAAATTTAATATCTCTTGTGTTATCCAAGTATTTCTACTAGGCCTTGTCTTTTTACCTAATTGATCATCTGATGCCTTCACTATTTCATATCGTGAAGCCACCCATTCCTCTTCTATTGTATTCCACTCCCCTGTTCTTCTCAGGTGCTGGCTATTGCCCCTTCTGAAACTGTCAACAGCCTCTAGCTCTTGGATGTTATCCAGGTCCCATCTCCTTAATTTCCTACGTTTTTCCAATTTCTTCAGTTATAATTCACAACTCATAACCAATAACCAAAAAATTGTGGACAGTGTCCACATGTGCCTCTGGAAATGTCTTACAATTTAAAATCTGGTTACTAAATCTCTATCTAACCATTATATAATTCCCAAGCTCATATTCACCTACTATTCTTCCTTCTCTTCCTTTTCCCACTACCGAATTCCAGTCCCCGATCACAAATTTTCTTCTCCTTTAACTACATGAATAATTTCTTATATCTTATCATACATTTCTTCGATCTCTTCATTGTCTGCGGAGTTAGTTGGCATCTAAAATTGTACTACTGTGTAGGCGTGGGCTTCGCCTCTATCTTCACTACGATAAAGCGTTCACTATGCTGTTCATAGTAGTTTACCCGCATTCCTATTTTCTTATTCACTATTAAACCGATTCCTGCATGACTCCTATTTGACTTTGTATTTAGAACTCTGTATTCATCTGGCCAGAGGTCCTGTTCCTTCTGCCACTGAACTTCACTAATTCCCCCTATATCTACATTCAACCTATTTATTTCCCTTTTTAAAATATGTAACCTACATACCTGATTAAGGGTTCTAATATTCCACTATCTGATATGTAGAATTCCAGTTTTGTTTCTTCTGGTGGCGATATCCTCCCGAGCAGTCCTCACCAGAAGATTCGTATGGGGGAATATTTTACCTCCGGGATATTTTACCCCCATTCCCTCCCCCTATGAACCCTGGACCTTGTAGCTGGTGTGATGGCTTGCGTGCCTCAGCGATACAGGTAGCCGTACCGTAGGTGCAACCACAACAGAGTGGTATCTGCTGAGAAGCCAGACAAACATGTGCTTACTGAAGAGAGGTAGCAGCCTTTTCTGTAGTTGTAGGTGCAACAGTCTTGATGGTTAACTGATCTGGCATTCTAACATCAACCATACTGGCTGGTACTAATAACAGCTGAAAGCAAGGGGAAACTATAGTCATAATTTTTACGTATGGCATGGAGCTTTACTGCATGGCTTAATGATAATGGCGTACTCTACTGTATGGTTAAATTTATATTCTATGTTAACAAAATTTCACCTGTTCAGAAACAATTTTCTTAAAGTTGCCGGTCTGTATTTTACATGCACTTTACTTTGTTCATCGTCTGTTATTTGTTGGCCCAACAGCACAATTAATCTTTCACTTTTAGTGTCTCATTTAATAATCTAATTTCCGTGCCATTGCCTGATTTAATTTGAATACAGTCCGCTAGCAATCGTTTTTTATTTTCCTTGATATTCGTCTTATAACCTCTTTCCAAGATACAACACATTTAATTTCACGGAACTTCAACCAAATCCTTTGCTGTCCCTGCCAGAATTGCAATTTCATTAGCAAACCTCGAAGTTTTTATTTCTTCTCCAAGAAATGTAGTTCCCCTTATTAATTTTTCTTTGGTTTCCTTTAATGCTTGCTCATTGTACGACATCGGGGACAGGTTACAACTGTGTCTCACACCCTTCTCAACTACTGTTTCCCTTTCGCTCCCTTCGGCTCTCAGAATTGTAGTCCGGTTTCTGTACAAGTTGTTCAAAATGTTCAAATGTCTGGGAAATCTTATGGGACTTAACTACTAAGGTCATCAGTCCCTAAGCTTATCCTAAGGACAAACACACACACACCCATGCCCGGGGGAGGACTCGAACCTCCGCTGGGACCAGCCGTCTGTACAAGTTGTAGAGAACCTTTCGCTCCGTGTATTTTATCCGCGATACCTTCAGAATTTTGAAGAGTGTATTCCAGCAAACATTGTTACTAGCTTCATTTCTCGAAACCCAGCGACGTGATTGAGTGGTTAGAGCACACAACTCTCATTCGGGATAGGATTTAAGCTCCCTACAAGAGACGCAAATCTTGTGCCTACCATGATTGCCTAAGACCGGTTAGGCTGAATGCCACAATAATTCCTTTGGAAATGCCACAGTCGATTTCCTTCCCAACCCCTTTCCAATAGGAACTTGTGATATGTAATTCACGACGACTGGACGTAAAAGCCAAACCTGTGTCCCTTGACGCCTGGTCATAAGAACTGTTTCCACTTACCAAGTCAACAATCTGTCCGTTTACTGTCTCGTGTCCAGTCATGCAATGCAGTCTTTCACGACCTTATGTCGTAGTTGCTGATGAGCCTTCTGGGCTGTATGGCCGTGGTCGAAGAAACTCTTCGGTTGCTGAGGTTTCGTCCAGAGCTACACTCGACATCTTCGGAGATGTTCCAGCGACGCTGTATCTTGCCGATTAATGAGTCGGAAGTTGGGGAGCGATGTTAATAAAGTGGGCGCGGTCGAGTTTACACGTGATCAGCAGAGATAATCTTTTTCGGAGATAAAACTTAACCGTCGACTGTCGCCTGTAAAAGATAAAACTTTATCTATCGGTTCTGCAGAGCCACTGTCCATAATCATCGAGTTTCACGTCTTCTCCTTTTCGCTTAAAATTGTAGCTTTGTTCACATATTTCGGTGGCTCCTCTGTATAGCCGTGGATAATAGTTTGACATAGTAGTTAAAGTTTTGATTTGCTGACTGAAGAGCATGCTCTGGTACATCTGATTTCCCTGTTTTCCGTAGTCGACAAAGACTTCTACGTTCTTTCAGTCATAAAAGTCTCTGGCAACTAAGAAAAATAGAAATATCAACCACAGCAGTGCATGCTCTTCAGTCAGGAAATCAAAGTGTTTTTTTCCGAAACCAAACTTTTGTCTAGTGTGACGCGTTATTATCCACGACTACATAGAGAAGCAATCGAAATATAGAAGCATACTGACAGTTTTAACAGCAAAGACGAAGCCATGAAACTCCATTTGATTTGTACAGTGGCTCTACGGAACCGAAAGGTAAGTTTTTATCTTTGACGAGAGACAATCGATAGTCAAGTTTTATCTCTGACAAATATTAACTCTTCTGATCATGTGTAAACTGCACCACGCCCATTTTACGAGGTATTCATGCCGCTCACCGACGTTCGGCTCATCGGTCGACAGACTCAGCGTCCCCAGGAGCACCCCTGAAGATGTCTGGTGCAGCTCTGGACGATACATCAGGAACAGAAAAGTTTCTTCGACCATAGCCATATGACGCGGAATACTCATCAGCCACTTGTGTCCAAGGTCATGGGAATTCAAGTGCTCTTATCGTGAAAACAACTCTTGTTTCTAATACCCAAATATGTACGAGCACCTTTGTGGCATCATCAGTTATTTTTATTCAGTCCATATTTTCAACAGAGATAGGCTCCGAAGCTGCTTCTTTACATTATTGTGTAGGTTGTAGTAGTTAGTTTCGTGGTATGTATCCCCACCTGCACGTTCGTCTGCTGTAGAAAGATGAGCATATACTCTGTGCATGTTACTGATAAGCCACAGTGGAAAACCACCATTTAGAACAAATGTGGCAAGCCTGATAATACTGTAAAGAAGATTTTACAGAACCTAACATTCTAGAAAATAAGAACTCGACAGAAGTACCTTCTGATGATTGTAAGAAGATCCTGATACATGTTTGGACATTAAAAAACGGTTGTTTTGGTAAGAGACGGACCTATGTTTCCATTAATTTAGCCTGCAACCGCGGGCGGTGGTAAGAGCTTCAGAACAATATTACTGTTATTTGTGTCCAATAGTTTTAAGCTATCAAAATAATGTACTTGCAGCGCATTAGAAATTCTCACGGGAGCAATGGAGTAGGGGTGAAGCGGGGAGGCAAACGCGGTGCAGGGAGCGCGCAATATTTGTGTCGCGGCGGTGGCCTCGCGTAATGGTAATGAACTTGAATGTAAAAGGCGGGCGCAGGTAGCAGGTCAGGGACCGCGCCGCCCAGTCACGTGATCGCCGCCGCCTCGCGCCAATCGGAAGCGCTGCAACCATGCCTCCCGCACAAAGAAGGCTCTCGCCTGTTGGCGAGCCACGATACATATATATATAGGTGCAGCCGGAAAAAGTACGCCGCGGGATATAAATTATTTCCGGATATCCACGGGAAATAGTCGTCTATTTCTCAACACCGAAATATGGGAGTCGTGAAATATTGCACTGCGGTGGCAGCGCTTTTCATTCGAACAAAGTTCTCAAAAATAAATGGGGATATTACTGTGTCATTTGAGAGTAATTGTATGTTCAATAGATTTTACGGAGCGTACGCCATAATTCCTGACAGATGCCGTACGTTTTCCTCCGCAAAGGAGGGTAATAACGGAAGTTTCGACCGCGGCGTAAGCGTAACGGTTTTATGACACGATCGGAGGAGTGCGGTGATGACTGCCGAGAAATGCAGTATTTTATAACTTAGTCCGAGCCGTCTGTGGCAAATCATTTGTTAACACATCACGTACACACTATGATTCCAGAGGGTATTTTCACTCTCCAGTGAAGGCCTCAAAACAATGACTCCATGTCGATATGTCATGTCTGTGTGTCTAAGTGTCCTGTTACCGTTTTTGGACACTCATGTGTCACTATAGCCGCCAAATTGTGAAAACGGAATCAAGACCAAACCCATATCGTGGTGAAATTGCTATAATTAACAACAAAATTAGGTTGAGAATTTTCTGAAATGCAAGTACCCTAGATTTCTCGTACAGTGCCTGTCAACAGTAGAGTTTTGCTCAGTAAAGGAGTTAGTTTATTTGACAGCAATCAGGCTCAAACAGACTTTTCTGTTGCTGCATATTATTTCATTACTTATTTTCTCAGCTCTGTTGACAATGGTTACTGCACACGCTGGAAAGTATGAGCACGCTATTAATCGTTTGCTATGAATGTTTTTACGATTTCTGCGTGTTTTTAATTGTAATTATAAATCCTTTCCACATATGACAAATATTTATACTCACAACTTAAAGCTAAACACACGTTAAAATTGCATCATAACTGTATTTAGCTACTATCTTCTAAGACTAAGCAGGTTGCAAATGACATACATTTGGCCAGTAAAACTTAGTGGGTTTGTTAATAATAACAATAATAATAATACTTTGAATATTCATTATATTTACAGCCACTAGCGGAACTATTGCAATAGGAATCCAAATGGTCTATACTGAAAGCATTAGTACTACATTGGCACACAGTAGAATAGTTCTCGGAAAGGAAAAAAGGCAATATGCTATTCTTTAATGACAGGGAGCGATCCTTTCGTGTTATAACAACAAATTGGCTGATCTACAGGAGATTTTGCGTGTCGTCGTCAGTATTTAAAACAAAAACAGTTTTTTGCACTACTGTTCCTTAAATTCAGTGACACCAAATGATTTGAACTACAAGTATGTTGTATCTGAAACAGTCGTGCAGGATGCAGATTTTTGCGCCAGCGCGGTGGTAGGAATGTATCATTAGCGCGCCAAGCGGCGTGTTGACGCGCGCAGTTGGTACCACAAGCGCCTACACCTGTGTTTACTACGACCACGTGCTCCCGTTGCGCTCGATCGGATGTGGCGTCTGACGAATACATGGAATATTTTTTTAAATTCTACAACTATTTCCTAAAGCAAATGTGTTTCTTAAGCATTTATGGGTGACTGCCGAAAATAGCCGCAAGTATCGAGCCGTAATGTTTTAGCTACGCGATCACACACGTACCGCGAGAGGCTTTTACTCGAAGTGAAGCAGTAATTTTCTCGAAAACAAGTGAAATTCTTGCAGTACTCACCACTGCCAGTCGTGTTGCGTGTGTGTTCGAGGAAACACGCCTCGGTCAGGCACTGGAGCACGTGCTCCGTCCCTCGAAGATCAGAGAGCCTTCCCCGGGTATTTTTTTTATTTGCTTTGACTTACGTCGTTTGATTCTCAGTGGACGCTTTCGGGCAAAAACTTATTATCACCGGGAAAGTAAATAATAGGAATGTGGTGTCGGCACAGTGTGCAGGGAACGAGCCGGGAGGTTCAGAAGCGCGCGGGAAGCAGCATGGCTGCTGGGTCGCTTTGTGCTGCGAGGGCAGGACGCGGGACCGCGTGCGTGTGAGCCGGCGGCGCGCAACACACCACCTCGCTGGCGCACAGTTATAAACGCACTGATGGCACAGCCGGCCAGTCGCCTGCATAGTTGGAGGGACTGCCGCTGGGCGAGGGGAGGGGGCGCGTGGCGGGGTGGCGGCCGGTGGTGGGGGGGCCGCGGCCGAGGGTGGGGGCCGGCGGGCGGGTCGATTCGGCGCGCGCCGCAACCGGCACACGAGGAAAAACCTCACGCCGCCAAACATTTACAGCTGCCTATAAACGGAATTTTTAAGCTTTCGCATCATAAAGGAAACGGTCCCCTGGAGGGTGCACGGGAGCGATTACGTACAGAGCCTGCGCCGTCTCTTCGAGGCCAATAGCGACAGTCACCCTCGGACGGAAGAGTCTGGTCAGGGACACCTCTATTGAAAACAGCGCCTGTTGCAATCGTAAATTCTTTTGTTGTTTCCGCTTCTCTCAGTGGCTAAGAAAAATTATCGTTGACAAATATGCTTACTGTATCTAAGAAATGGGAATACAATAAACCAGTTCATAATCTTTTCATAGATTTTACAAAAGCATCTGATTCAATATTGCAGTCAAAATTGTACAGAATTCTTTTGGAACTTGGAATACCAAAGAAGTATGTTATAGTCTGTCTGTAAACTCAAGATCGAGCAGCGCTTTTGGTGGGGGAAGTGGCCTTTCCCGGAAGAACGCTGCCTCCGATCTACAGGGGCACCCAAAATCTGTTGCCCGTTACCTGTCTAGCGGTTTAGATCGGGGTGCAGTGAGATACGTCGTTTCTGTTCGTGGGATCTTAGTTGCCAGTGTATACTTACCGATGTACTTTGATATCTGGAAGTAATGGATAATCGTGTAGCATTGCAAGAAAATGTGCAGAATACGAAGAAGAGGAGGTATTTGGGAAGTAACGAGCGTTCGATCGTCTCTAATGTCGTAACATCGTATATTAAAGAGGCGACCCAAAAAGAACTGTTGACTAATATTACCAGTCCCAATCAAAGTGCTGCAGTGTATACAACCGTCAGCCACACCTAATAGGACGCGTAAGTAAGGAATGGAAAAATAAGCCACATGGTTTACTGGAATCGCCACGAAGGTAAACTAATAATTTTAGGAGGAAACCCATCGTTATAGACAGTTTCAAAGTAACGTACTACCTTTGATGCTTAAGGAACACTAAATCTCTATCTCGGTCACTATTCACCTTATTCTAAGACATATTGCTTAAAACATGTGCGCAATAGCTGTTCTAAATGCAGCTGAAATTTCCTTGGAAACATGTACACCGATTCTGGACTTCTAAGAAAAAAGCTTGACATACGAGGTCCGTTCACATATCAATTTTTATTTTTTGGTAAAAACTTTATTTGTTAATCTACAGCGACGTTATCCTTTTCAAAATATTCCCCATTACATACTGTACACTTATACCAGTGCTTTTTCTAATTCCCGAAACACTTTAGGAACTGTTTCTTCGAGATAATTTATAGGTCTCTTAACTGTGCATTTTTAATCTCATCCATGCTTGTAAAACCGCTGTCCTTTAAGTCCTGCTTTGAAATGTTTATATCACTTGTCTGCCTTTGGTTTACTCATAACAGGCTCA
Organism: Schistocerca gregaria; assembly: GCF_023897955.1. NCBI lineage: Eukaryota > Metazoa > Arthropoda > Insecta > Orthoptera > Acrididae > Schistocerca > Schistocerca gregaria. Next base: position 548,254,233 of record NC_064931.1, read on the forward strand.
CCAAAATCAATATTTACCATTTCCCAAAATTTCATACACTTTATTCTATTCTTATAACGAAATGTAATACAGATTCTCTAATTTATTTTTAAAGAAAACATATAGTCGTTGAAGCTACCAAAACACATATATCGTTTCTGACAGCTGACAACACAGTAAATACCCAATATGCATAACATTGAACACATACTTTTGAGGCATGTTTACGAAGACAGTGACAAAAAAGTAGTGCAGATCGGACTAGTACAACACACAAAATTATAAGTTTCTGCTTACTTTTTAAATACTCTTCGTGTTGCAAGAATTGTTAAGTTTCAATGCAGTCCTTCAAAGAAAACTTCCACCTTTTAGTAGAAACACGAAGTAAGAACAAGCCTTAAATTCTACAGACTGATTGCATTATATGGGGTTCGTTTTACGAATAGAAATAGAGGAGCATACATTCACATGAACAGGCATTTGATTCTATGTTTGTAGTAGAATCTTGACTTCCGTTCTTATGTTAATATTATTTACTCTATAATGTTGCGCTACGGAAGAAGCTAAGCTTTTTTTATTCCTTATGATCTTAAAGCATTTTTCTAAAAATAAACGCAGCCGAGATATATCTACACACGGCTTCGCCACAGATTTAAAACGCGCCGCGGCAGGTCCGGTACTACGTTGTGAAATAGCCTGTAGAAGCGCCTCGTGACGTAGCCGGGTTGGCAGAGTGGGGACTCGCTAGCTCGTTCTTCAGTTTACAGACAGACTATAGACTTATAGAAGCGAGATCCAAAAACGCAAAACGTAGATTACGCGTGGGGAAATTGGAGTGAGAAGAATTTGTAATAAAGAACGGACTTAAGCAGAGAGATGGCCTCCGCTACTTTTTAATTTAGTCCTAGAATATATTGTACGAATGGCAGCAGATAATTCATAGGGTGTGGAGTTAAATGGAAATATTAAGATATTAGGGTATGCAGATAATCTAAACATCATTAGTGATAGGAAAGAATCTGTAACAGCAAATGCGAATGCGTTAATCGAGGCTAGTGAACATGTAGGTCTAAGGATAAGCGAATGCAAAACTAAATACCTGGTTACTACTAGAGTGCCAACAGCAGTAGATCGGCAAATGTTAAGAGTTGGAGACATGCAGTTTGAAAAAGTGAACACATTTAAGTATTTAGGCGTGGACATCACTTCGAGAAATGAGATTGAATCCGAACTGAAGAAGAGATTACGGGCGGGAAATGCGTGCTACTTCACTGAATAGATTACTTTCCTCACGGATATTGTCTAGGAATTTAAAGATTAGAATATACAAAACTATTATTCTAGCAGTTATGCTGCATGGGTGTGAGACTTGGTCTCTCACTGTGCAAAACGAAAAGCCGTTTCGAGTATTTGAAAACAAAATTTTGAGGAAAATTTTCTGAGCAAAAAGGGATGACATTAGCGGAGAGTGGCGAAAACTGCATAACGAAGAGGTTCACGAACTCTGTTTAAGCCCTGACATAATCAGTATTATTAAATCACGTAGCTGCGATGGGCGGGTCACGTAGCTCGAATGAGGGCAGGGCAGCGCGCAGAGTACTGGTAGGGCACCTAGAAGGAAAACGTCCTGTTGGGAGACCGAGACGTAGATGGGAGGACAATGTGAAGGCTGATTTCAGGAGCCTCGATATTGAAGGTGAATAAAAGGAAATGGCCCAAGACAGGGACAGATGGCGAAAATACGTTGCTGCGGTAATGTACTCTCGAGTCCGGTATGACCAGTGAGTAAGTAAGTATCTATATGAAATACTCAGCGTCTGTTTGCTCATTACGTACATAAAATATTTTTAACCGTACCTAGTCAAACAACTGTTGGAATGGCTGTAAAAATATGGAAGTATTGTGTGTGAAACACAGAATTCCCACCCCTATCGAGGCATTCACGATCTCACCGTCATGTCTAAAGTTATGCATTACTTTTGAAAGACTACAAATTACGCAAAAATTATGAAAAATCGTAAAGTTACATAAAATTAAAGTATTTTAATTATTGGTCCTGGTAGGTACATTTTACTTGTTTGATGGCTACCTGTCAAAAGCATGAACAACCACCTTTTGCAGCGCCGACCGCTTCGAAACGTGCGGGAAGAGTCAATGAGGTTTTGGAAGATGACAATAGGGATGTGGAGCCCCAGTGCAGTGGCCGGCCGCGCTAGATTTCTCGGTTGAGGATCCTTAAAACCTACAGTCCAGCCGAGGTGGTCCCACGGATTCTCCATTGGGTTAAATCTGGGGAGTTTGGTGGCCACGGGGGTACGATAAACTCACTCTGATGCCCTTCGGACAGTATGGCATGTTGCATGGTCCCGCTGGTAAGTGCCATCGTGCCGAGGACAAAGCAAATTGGTTTCAGGGGTGGACATGGTCCCCAAGGATATTTGCATACTTGTATTGATCAATTGTGCCTTCCATAACGATAAGATTACCCAGAAAAGCCATGGAAACATTTAACAGACCATAACGCTCCCTGCTCCAGCGTGGTACCCTCCTATGATCATTGCATTGCACTACCCGCCAACGATGGAGCACGAAACGTGATTCACCTGAAAAGGTCACCTGTCGCCACTCAGTGGACATTCAGTTCCGTAACTGTAATGCAAATTGCAGCCCTTGTTGCCAATGAACAGCAGTCAGCATGGGTGCATGAACTACGCACCTGCTGTGAAGGCCCATAAACAGCAAGGTTCAAAACTGGTTCGAACGGCTCTGAGCACTATGGAACTTAACATCTGAGATCATCAGTCCCCTAGAAATTAGAACTACTTATATCTAACTAACCTAAGGACATCTTACACATCCATGCCCGAGGCAGGATTCAAACCTGCGATCGTAGCGGTGGCGCGGTTCCAGACTGAAGCGCGTAGAACCACTCGGCCACATCGGCCGGCCAGCAAGGTTCGCTGAACAGTCGTTCAGGAGACGCTCTTGGTACCTTCTTGGCTCATCTGGGCTGTCAGTTGCTCAACAGTTGCACTTTTGCGATTGCAGTCTTTCTCGGCGTATTCCACTGATGAATTCTTCTCGGGTTACCATCTGTGTGGTGGCGTCGTCTTGTCGCAACGTTTCAATGAGTTTCGTACCCATCGCCAGAAGATGATCTGTACGAAACTCATTGAAATCTTGCGACAAAACGACTCCACCACTTGGCTGATAACCCGAGAAGAATTCATCTGTTGCACTTTTATTCGCCAATACACATCTTCGCAACCTTCGTTCATCCCTGTCATCTATGGCCAGTGTTGCATCACAATGGCCGCGGCGCCGGTTTTGGATAGCGCTGTTTTCCCATGCATGATATATTTTAACCACGGCAGTAGGCGAACAGTTTACAGACTTAGCCGTTTCGGAAATGCTTCAGCCCTCGACCCGAAAGCTAATGATCATGCCCTTTTGGAAGTCAGATAAATCGCCCTGTTCCTGCATTACGACATCACTGTTGTCCTTTTTTGTGACAGTTTACTATTACACAGCGTCACCGGTTCAGATTCGGTCCAACTGTCTCGGTGGACAAGTTAGAGGAGACTAAACGCAATGGCTGAATAAAAGCTGAGCATAGCACTTTGAAGGAGTGGCGGTGGAACATCAACTTCCCTGCCACCCTCCGACGGTGGAAGTGCATGGGAGGGGTGCAGTAATGATCCAACTCTACGGTGAAGGAAAAAAGTGCCTGGACGAGAACAAGCCACTGATAGTGATTGTACGAAACGGACATAAAAACGTGGCCTTATTGGACCTACCGTCAGTCACAGCCCGAGACCTCCATCATGGTGGGCGGAACGGGGTGGCGGTGCCAGTGACGTGGAACTGTGGTGCCGATGGTTTGTAGTCCAGCGACCGTCTCACGGAGGGCTTCACTTTGCTGTATAGTTGTCGAGCCTTACGGCGAATGGTCGTCTTGAGAAGGGCCGTATTTCTCTCCTCACGCAGAGTGACTAATCTGGTGAGTGGAGGTTCGTGAAGACTCCATCGAAAACGTTATTCTGTAGGCGACTTACTAATCGTGGCCCACGCAGAGGAACCACACGTTAATGAGGGTAGTACAACGGAGTGATACAGCCGGAGCTTGGTATCTAAATTCAGCTTTCGGCTAAAGAAGAGCGGGTACAAGGCCCTAACAACTTTAACGCTTTATGGGTGATGTATTAAGTGTGGCGGTGGAAGAAAAGTTCCTTGTCCAACCAGACCCCGAGATACTTGGTATCTTGGGCCCACTAGACCCGGACGCCCCCGACTAAGATGTTGTGGCGGAGTACAGGGCGCCGCTTAGTGGTATACACTGTCGTAGTTTTGGCGGTATTGAGGGCAATATTACTGGAGCGGCGCCAGCTGACCGTTGCGTCCACTTACCTTTGGAGGCGAGCAATGAGTTCACTATTGTCTGCGTCCCTGAGACGATTTATACAACCTTTCGTACTTATGAAAACACACAATCGGAAAAAACGTTAACAAGCTTTAGTTTTTCAAATAAAAGCTGAAAGTAATTACTTGGAATTAATAAATGTGTAACAAAGTTGCAATGAATGAGGTGTCCAATTCGAGCGTAATGGTACGACCTCCAACGAGTAAAATTGGAACCAGCGTGAACTACTGAGGGCAACAACTTAGCTTCGATGCAACGTTAACTGTGTAAAAAATTATGTTTCCAAACAGTTAGCAAAAGCTGTAAACATGCAGAAAGTCTTTAAAGGAAGCTGGCAGTATACTATAAAAAGAAAACCTACAGTGTAGACAGAAAAACTCTTTCTAAACCAAACTATGCTAACAGTTTTAAAGTATCGGAATACATAGTTTCATAATAGCGATAAGTCCTTTTAACTAGTGACGTCGTTGGGAGTGAAACGTTTTTAAATCCACTAGAATGCTACTACTGTTATCATCTGTCGCTGTTCCTCTACAGCATAGCGTAAGTTGTATATTATTTCTGCACTTGTACTGTACATATATAAGTATTGTGTCTCTTCTTCTATTGCCGGCCGGAGTGGCCGAGCGGTTTAAGGCGCTACAGTCTGGAACCGCGTGACGCTACGGTCGCAGGTTCGAATCTTGCCTCGGCATGGATGTGTATGATGTCCTTGGGTTACTTCGGTTTAAGTAGTTCTAAGTTCTAGGGGACTGATGACCTCAGAAGTTAAGTCCCATAGCGCTCAGAGCCATTTGAACCATCTTCTTCTATTATTAAAGAAAAGCCTATATGCAGATTATATTATGTAGTAACATCTGGCAGTTTCACAGTCACTTGATAATGGCTAATACGAATGCTGAAACGCGTCGTGTGGCTTAGGACAATCATTGCATGCAATGATTGCCCTAAGAAATATACACTACTAGCCATTAAAATTGCTGCACCAAGAAGATGACGGCTACACAGGCGAAATTTAACCGACAGGAAGAAGATGCTGTGATACACAGATGATCAGCTGTTCAGAGCATTCACACAAGGTTGGCGCCGGTGGCGACACCTACAACGTGCTGACATGAGGAAAGTTTCCAACCGATTTCTCATACACAAACAGCAGTTGACCGGCATTGCCTGGCGAAACTTTGTTGTGATGCCTCGTGTAAGGAGGAGAAATCCGTACCTTCACGTTTCCGACTTTGATAAAGGTCGGATTGTAGCCTGTCGCGATTGCGGTTTATCGTATCGCGACATTGCTGCTCGCGTTGGTCGAGATCCAACGACTGTCAGCAGAATATGGAATCGGTGGGTTCAGGAGGGTAATACGGAACGCGGTGCTGGATCCCAACGGCATCGTATCACTAGCAGTCGAGATGACAGGCATCTTATCCGCATGGCTGTAACGGACCGTGCAGCCACGTCTCGATCCCTGAGTTAATAGATGGGGACGTTTGCAAGACAACAACCATCTGCATGAACAGTTTGACGACGTTTGCAGCAGCATGGACTATCAGCTCGGAGACCATGGCTGCGGCTACCCTTGGCGCTGCATCACAGTCAGGAGCGCCAGCGATGGTGTACTCGACGAATCTGGGTGCTCGAATGGCAAAACGTCATTTTTTCGGATGAATCCAGGTTCTGTTTACAGCATCATGATGGTCGCATCCGTGTTTGGCGACATTGCGGTGAATGCACATTGTAAGTGTGTATTCGTCATCGCCATACTGGCGTATCATCCGGCGTGATGATATGGGGTACCATTGGTTACACGTCTCGGTGACCTCTTGTTCGCATTGACGGCACTTTGAACAGTGGACGTTCTATTTCAGTTGTGTTACGACCCGTGGCTCTAGCCTTCATTAAATCCCTGCAAAATCCTACATTTCAGCAGGATAATGCACGACCGCAAGTTGCAGGTCCTTTACTGGCGTTTCTGGATACAGAAAATGTTCGACTGCTGCCCTAGCCTAGCACATTCTCCAGATCTCTCACTAACTAAAAACGTCTGGTCAATGGTGGCCGAGAAACTGGTTCGTCACAATACGCGAGTCACTACTCTTGATGAACTGCGGTATCGTGTTGAAGGTGCATGGGCAGCTGTACCTGTGAACGCCATCCATGCTCTATTTGACTGAATGTCCAGGCGTATCAAGGCCGTTATTACGGCCAGAGGTGGTTGTTCTGGGTACTGATTTCTCAGGATCTATGCACCCAAATTGCGTGAAAATGCAATCACATGTCAGTTCTAGTCTGTGTGAATGCCCAGATCATGCCGACCGAGGGTCTTCCTCTGGATTAGGGCGAGCAACTGCAAGTGTCTCTGTGTCTTTGTCAGTCACAGATAGTACCTGAAATAGGTTTGTCAGATGAACCAGGAGGGCTCTGTGATCTGCCCGTGAAAAGTCTTTCACTGTGTACCACACTTTGGAACGACCTCACACTCGACGATGGTTGAGAGCTCATCCTCAATGCAGGCAGTACCGGGGCAGTCACAATAGTTGGCCAGTTGGGGGACACGAAGGACGTACTTGATGTACCTTGGAAGCCCACGTCCAGCCCTCCCCCCCCCCCCCCTCCCTTCCTCCCCCACATCGATGTCAATTGACAACAGCCTCAGGCTGC